>NW_022589711.1:13069276-13124810 GCF_004348235.1 Phoca vitulina
TGTTTTCCAGAGTGGCTGCACCAGCTTGCATTCCCACCAACAATGTGAGAGGGTTCTCCTTTCTCCACATCCTCACCAACATCTGTCATTTCCTGACTTATTAATTTTAGCCATTCTGACTGGTGTGAGGTGGTATCTCATTGAGGTTTTGATTTGGATTTCCCTGATGCCGAGTGATGTTGAGCACTTTTTCATGTGTCTTTTGGCCATTTGGATGTCTTCTTTGGAAAAATGTCTCTACATGTCTTCTGCCCATTTCTTGATTGGATTTTTTGTTCTTTGGGTGTTGAGTTTGATAAGTTCTTTATAGATTTTGGATACTAGCCCTTTATCTGATATGTCATTTGCAAATATCTTCTCCCATTCTGTCAGATATCTTTTGGTTTTGTTGACTGTTTACTTGAGCATGCACTTTTTAATGTAAAGCTCCTTTCACTTAGTACAATAATTTTGAGATTCATGCTTGTCATTGTGTAAAAGTAGTTTATTCCTTTTGGATGCTGAGTAGTATTTCATTGTATGAATTTACTGCAGTTTCTTCAGCCATTCTTCTATAGGTGGATAGTTGGGCTATTTTTAGTTTCTGACTATTATGAACCAAGCTGTTATGAACATCCTTAAGTCATTTCTAATATGTATTCAGAAATGAAAAGGACAAAACATAGTTAATATAGTTTTGAAGAATATAGTTTGAGGGTTTATATTGCAGGGCTTCAAGGCAAGGATAGACATACAGACCAAGGAAAGACAATAGAAAGCTGGAAACAATCACATACACACACACAGAGGAACTTAGTTTATGACAAAAGTGGCACTATTAATAATCATAAAAAATATGTCTACTATTAGCAGTATAATTTGTGCCACTGGCAATAGTACTTAGAGTTTGTTGTTACTGATTTATTGATTTTACTCTTAGTTCTCAATCATCAGTTTTATGTTTTTCCATGAAGTTCAGAGTTGGAGGTTTTGGTGGAAAAGTTCACTTTTCTTCAAGATAGTTAGTATATAAAGAATCATTCTTTATAAATATAGTTTCCCTGGGGCTCTCTCTCTGCAAGACCAGACTCCAATAAAGAGTTTATTAAAGTCAAACACCTACAAAATAGAAAACAATAGTTATTTGTTCTCAATATAAATCTTGTCCTTTGCTGAATTAAGACTTCCTTTTAGATTGGTTTAGGAAAGTCAATTAAAAAATCCCCCCATATTTGCATTGAAAAAAAGAAAATACACCCTGAAGAACTAATGATTGATACATTGTAAGGGTGATATATTTTTAAGTACACAGTTTTTCCAATTAAAACTTGCCAGGAGGAACAAATTATCAACTCTTGTTTTGATAAATGGGAGATATAATTGTATACTCCTATTTTTCAGTCCAATTTGCATTTGATTAAATTTTTATTTTTATTTTCAGCTCATAAGGACTGAAAGGACAGATATATCCATGTGATATAGTAAATGTTAAGGGGAATAAAAAATATTTTACCTTGAAAGTTAGGCTTCCTAGAATATGTTGCTCTTTTGATGGTAAAAAGTGAATCAGAAGGTAAAAAAAATGTGAATTGTGTCCAGAAAGTGTAAATTAGAGATAATAGTGGAAATATTTACATGTGGCCATAACATGGGACATGAAACTAATATTTGGTTTATTTTTCCCACTTCCATCATCCACTTCCTATGTAAGAACATTTGAAGATGTTCTGTGTTAGAATATTATATCAGGACACTATATCAGACTAAGTGAAGGTAAGGGGAGCCCTGCACAAGTGCCAATCATGATCTCCTACTCTATTCCCAGGAGGGAAGAAGCAGAGCCAATTGTTTTGCTTTGCCATGGAAATAATTAAATGAAGGCATCTTACTGAAAGAGAGGTAGAAAAAAGTCAAAAAAGAAAGTAGATAGGAGACATTTGAGAAAGATCAATCCACAAAATTGGGAATGCACCCAACAATCACTTCTGGAATATAAGAAGATGATTCTGATACTATGAGCCTGGCGACTTCCCACTTGTAGTTTGCTGAATGGCAAACTCTCTAGATAAATACAGAACTTTTTTTTTTTTTTTTTTAACCAGGGAGAGTCATGTAATGGGAAGGTGGGTGACCTAATGGTTGGCTTAGAGTAGATATAGAAGTTATCTTGGTTCATGAAGATGCTAGTCTTCCACTCAAGCAGCTACCAGCCAAGCTCTCCTAAGCCTTCCTAAGCCTCTCTCACATGTCCTATTACATACTATCACTGGATGTCCTTTGCAATGAGTGAGAGTGAGTGAGACAGCAGAGACTAAGTTCCTGGATATCACATATGCATAGCTGAGATTTGATGGAAACATTAGCAGAGAAAGCCAACCAAGAAGAACCCTAAGACCAGGTGTGGTTCTCCTATCACCATGATATATACCCACATATGTCCCTCAGTCTCTCCCTATTTCCTCCAGGTGATGGTCCAGGAAGAGGGAGGATAGAGGAGAAAAAAGAAGAGTTCTTCAAACTGTAAAAATTCAGAAAGGAAGCTTCTAATCATGACTGCAATGTTAGTTCTTGAATTAGATTACACAGCTTGTCCAAAAGGCATTAAGATTTAGACTAGAAGAAAGAAAGAAAGAAGAAGAAGAAAAAAAGAAACCCTTAAATTATAATTAACTTTGTCATTGTTGTTGCCAAAACAAAGAGTAGCCCCTAAAGGAAATTTATTTATGCAATAAAAATATTAGTATTTGTGCACATCTGTCTTGTAGTTATCCAACTTATACCAGTTATAAAAATGAGATTCAGTAAGATGAGAAAATATAAGTGTTGCTTCTGCTCTGGGCACCTTATGACCTCTTTCAATCTTTCTGGCTTTATCAGTCTAATAGCTTGTCAATCTAAATTCTCTGTGACAGTGAGCACTTCTATTTCTTCCACTTAGGTAAATGAGTCTTTAACTAAGAGGTTAGCTGTAAGAAATTCATCAGGATCAACACATGTGAGAGAATATAGAGTACTTCCAGTGTAATATGAAGTCTGGAGAAATATTCATATGTATAAATAGATGAAACAAAATGTCATCAGCATGAGATAAAATAGTTTCAAGTGTGATCAAGTGGAGGAAGAGAGAGATAATAAATAAGATGTTTCATGATTAATGAATGACACCAAAGCACATAGGATCCATACTCCATAACTTTTTTTTTTTACTATGGGCATCATCCTGCTTTGCTGTGGATATTCTTAAAAAAGGAAATGATAGCAACTGTAAGTCATGAGAAATAGTAAACCAATGATATTCTCCATGAGACAATAATCACCTACTTCAGAAAAGTTTTTCAAAACTCAGGCTTCTGTATTCTTAATAGGCTGTTTATTGAAGGGCAAAAAAAAATTATAACTCTCTTGAGCAGCAAGCACAATATCATGATTTACCTCTACTAAATACAGAAAATCTTTACTCATGTCTATTGGCAATGGTGTTCCACAGATGTTAGCATCATGCTTTGTTTTTAAACTTTATCAATAATATCAACAGTAGTCTACTCAATTTCAGTCACTCTGAGGAATCCAAATACACATCACCTTCTCCAGGGCCTCAGGTCCTAATAAGAAGACATCAGCTCAAAATAAGGAAAAAGTAGAAAGGTCAAAAGGGGCTTTAGGAGAACTTGTAGCCAAAATGAGAAAAAAAAATGTGTGTGTCTGGAGTATGTATTAAATTTCACCAAAATCATTTTATAATCATTTTAATACAAAAGGCTTTCAAGTCCTGTTGTTTTCATTATAGTAGCACACATATATTATTGATGGCTGGCCAGAATAACAAGTATATTCTAATATATCTCAATACAGTGGTCTGAATTACTTTATATAATCACATCCACCTCTTTCCACCCTGACTACTGAAAATTGTGCAGTTTTGTATATAGAAATAGAAAGCTTTTCTAAATTGTTAGTGAGATGTTAACAAATATTCCATGATAAAAGAAACTATAATTGAAAAGTTTGAGAAATGTTGGTTTAAAAAGTTAAATAACTTTATGTATTTCAGGATTTCTCAGAAAATTTGCTAATGAGAATCATAACAAAATATTAGTGGAAGGTGCCCTGCTTAGGGGATCATGAGGGTGATTCAGAAACAAGATGCTTGAACGGGTCGGGAAGTGGTGTTTTGTAGGTAAAAGTCACTAATGTGGTACCAGGAACAGAGGAAGTGAGGCTGGAGAAATAGGGAGAAATCAATTATGTGGGGCTTTGTCATTATTCCAAGAGGAGTGGAAAGGCTTTGAAAGATTTAAAATAGAGGAGTAAGTAACCTGGGTGTTAGAAGATGATTCTGGCAGCACTGCAGAATAGATTTGGGTGTGGAAGAAAGAAAGGAGAATCCAACTCAAGAGAATATACTGGTAGTTGAGAGGAAGTAAAATATCTTTAGACCAGAGCAATGGCTATGGTAATGAAGAGACATGCCTACACCCAAGGCAGTTTTATTGACTGATCTATGTATTCATTAAAAAAATTATTTGGTCCCTACTATGGAACTCGAGCTGTTCTAGTCGGAGGAGATATCAGCAAACAAGATAGATAAGGACTCTGCTCATTTAGAATGTGTATTCTCCTGGATCCAGAAATATAAAAACATACGTAAACAAACTAATTGAATAAGTAATAAAGTTTAATGTGGTCAAAATAACTCTGCAGAAAAAAATCAAATACAAGACTATTTGTGAAAGAATAAATTAGAATTCATAGAATTGAAAATATAATTTTTGAAATTAAAACCTAAATGGACAAGTTAAATAGCATGTTAAAGACAGCTGAAAGAAAAAAGTGAATGGGAAGATATTATCTAGAATGAAACACAAAGAGAAAAAGAAATTTAAAAAGTACATGGGAGAGAAATTGAGAGAAAAGGAGAAAATTTATGGTGATAAAGGTCAGAAAATCAGCCACCTGTAGGGGGTGGTTATTGGTAAGAGGCACAATGATGCCTTCTGGAAAACTGAAGTTGTTCCATACCATGGGTGTGTTCAAAAATAAATTTGTATCAAAACATATTCTGGGGTGGCTGGGTGGCTCAGTTGTTAAGCATCTGCCTTCGGCCAGGGTCCTGGGATTGAGCCTCGCATCGGGCTCCCTACTCAGGGGGAAGTCTCCTTCTCCCTCTCCCACTCCCCCTGCTTGTGTTCCTTCTCTTGCTGTGTCTCTCTCTGTCAAATAAATAAAATCTTAAAAAAAGAGAAAAACATATTCTTATACTTGGTTCAGTGTTCTAGATGTAAGCTATACCTCAAAAAAAAAAAAAAAAAGTAAAAACAAAACCAAAAATAAAAGGTAGATAAAAAGAAAAATTTAAAAATATGTTTGATTAGAGTTTTATATGCAGAGAAGGAAGTGAATAGATGAAAAGCAAAGAGAAAATAACTGGAAAATTTCTGATTAGAGTTTTACATGCAGAGAAGGAAGTGAATAGATGAAAAGCAAAGAGAAAATAACTGGAAAATTTCCGATTATGGTTTTGTTTAACATTTTTTGGAAAAATAGAAATGTGAAGAAAAAAAGAACTCTATAGAATTACCTTTAATAGGTGAGAAGACAGTTTGAGCTTTGCTTATCATAGCCAGTGTTTTTAAGGATCTTTTCAATACTTTTGTAGCTTCATACAGAACATTCCTATTATATAGTGTGAGGGACAATCTATAACACATGGGCTTCATGCTACATTTAGTATATTGGATATTAAACTGTGAACATTATTCTAATCATTCATTTAAAGCAAAGACCTCAAAAACAGGCAAGAGAAAACTTATTAAAAGGGATGTTAGGATTTGGAATGTAAAAGGAAAGAGTGCCATAGCTCCACCACCACTTTTAAAGCAATTGGTTCCCATGAGAATAATCACAACTGTTAGGCTTCTTTTTATCTTTATAGGACCCCATGAGAGGTACAAGAACATCTTTAGGTTGCAGGTTCCAGGATGCTAACTGAATAAATAAATATTAAACCAAGACCAGTCTTCTTAAGCTTTCCAGAATTATACTTTCAACCTTTCCTCATTATTTATTTTTCTTCATCCTTCATTTTCATGTCTCCATCCTTTTCCTGTGATATCCAGTTGTATATTCTATAGTGACTACTGGAAAAGCCACATCATCTCATAAGCAAAATTCTGCCTGTGTTACTCTACTGCACCTTCAGTGTAATGCAGAGCATTTTGCACAATTTGTATCACCAAGATGCCTGTAACAATTTGATTTTCGGTTTACTCACGCACAAAAATATTGCTGAACATTCTGTCACAGGTTAGATTTTCCAGAATATACTAGAGTAGAATTTCAGATGTAAGATATGTATTAAGAAAGAGCAGTAAAGGGGCACCTGGGTGGCTCAGTCAGTTAAGCGTCTGCCTTTGGCTCAGGTCACGATCCCAGGGTCCTGGAATCAAGCCCCACATCAGGTTCCCTGCTCACTGGGGAGTTTGCTTCTCCCTTTCCCTCTGCACCTCCCCCTCCACTCGTGCTCTGTCTCTCTCTTTCTCTCTCTCTCTCATATAAATAAATAAAATCTTAAAAAAAAATAAACAGCAGTAAAGAGAAGGATGGGGGAGAGGAAGAATTTAAGTCATGATACTAGCCCTATGTAGTGTTGGCTAATTTAGCAGGGATGCATGTACCATTCAGGGGTACTTCCTCCCCAGTGGCATCACTTCCTATGCCACAATGGGAGAGTGAGAAGATCTTGTAGTCACAAGTTACTTAGTGAAAGGGGTGGACTGGCCAGATCTGGAGTAACTGTCTGCATTGCTGCACTCTGGTATCGGAAGGAAGACAGAAGAAACGGAACAGTGTGGAGGACACAGTCGCAAGTCAGCAGTATCTAGGAGAAACTGGGGAGAATTCTCCCCACCAGGTTTAGAAAGATCAATGTGCTGAAGTTACAAAAAAATAATAATAATAATCCAAATAATAAGCAGTTCAAACACTTGAATTTTCAAACTTGTCTCACCAAGTCAAATAGCAGTAACAATCTAGATTTTTCCAGGAAGTGAAGGTAGAACCCTGGCATTCCTCCTGAGAGCGCTGTGTTCCTCCCTATAAGTATCTGACCTTGCAGTCTCTCTGACAGGGTCTATTCTGGCTCCTTGCCTTCTTCCTCCTCCAGTTTCTCCTCAGAATTCTTGGCATTGCCTTTCAGAAGCAACTCATACTGGAACAGGGGCACCCCAGGGCCACTCTTGGTGGCAGCAGCCGTGGCTCTAGAGATTATGTCTTTACATGGGTTGGACCATTAGACACTTAAAAATGTCATGGATAGGGGTGCCTGGGTGGCTCAGTCAGTTAAGCATCTGACTCATTTTAGCATTTTTAGCATTATATATATTATTACACACTATGTTTAGCTTCTTTTATTTATAGATTGAGTCCAGTTTTAACAAGTTATTTTGCCTTGAAACTATCTTACAGTTAACAAAATAAAGGCACATTTTTCTGATACAGTCCTCATAAATGTAAAGGCATTCTTCTAAGATATCAAGAAAGGAAATGAACTTCTTTGCAGTTACCTATCATAAAAGTATGTTAACCTTTTAGTCAGATGCTGTTGAAATGTGTTTAAAAATTTCCCCTTCCTTTCAGCATATGGTAGTAGTAGATGAATTATTTATAAAAGGGAAAAAAACGACAAGACTATACTCCAAAATAAGATACACATCCCAGTCTATTAGAAATAAAACAGAAATTCAATAAGATAGTAGGGCTAATGCCTGAGGCCAGCTGGATGGCAACACCTGAGGCAAAAAAAAAAAAAAAAAAAGGCTATGAGTTCATTTTCTGTGACATGATTGGTAATTGAAATGTCCCTATTGAGAGTATGGTGACCAAAGTCAGTTTCATTTAGTGGGCTAGAGCATGGATCTTCTGTCCACATAAGACAGATGCAAGAGAGCTGAGGGCATTCATTGCTTGGGGCTGCAATTTCTATCAAGCTGTCTACCTAGGGTCAAGAGAAAGCAGGCAGAGTCTCAAAGCCAGAAAATTATCCAAGTTACTTGCTAACTTATTTATTATCTGTAATCTTCCCAACATGACAGTGGGGTTGGGGCCCTGAGTACCTCTGTTTCCACACTGGAGAGTCGCACAGCTAACATGGAGGTAACAAGAAAAGCACTGGCCAGATAAATGAGTTCAGTTTCCCTGCAACCTAGCCTTCTCAGAGTCATTCTTTAACTTCCTTTGAAACTTCCTCTGTCTCCCTTTGCCCCTCTTCAGTTATTTGAATCCATGTTTTGGAAAATACTGATCTCAGAAACTCTGATATTCTAATAATTTACTGTTTCTTAGAGTGGTTTTGTTTCTTTTTGAATTTTTAATGTTAAGGTATCACTTCTGCCACCATTTTTAATTTATGTCCTGCCCCCGTAACAAGGCACACTAAAAAAATCCATTATACATCATCAGACTATTCCTTCTACTTTACATATAATTTATTAAATTAATATCACCTAAGAAGTATGTTAAAAATAGATGGCTTTCTTACCTACCAATGAGATGCATAACTGATTCTATTTGAGAGAAGAAAGCGTTAAGCTAAGTGAGGTTTCAACATCATCTAAGGTAGCAGAAGGAATAAGTGATCTGTAGAAGGCAAGCTGGCTGATTAAACGAAGCCAGAGTTTAATCTTTGACATGAATGGAATTTTCCAAATATTTTCTTCTTAAGGACCCAGCCTGGAAGTCCTGGAATCATCTTGCTCTGACTGTTCTAAAAAGTCCTGCATATACTAAAAAAAATATAGTCACTTTCTGCAAAAGAAAACTAAGCTTTCCCAGTCCAAATACTATAATTTTTTTCCAACTAGATCTTAACTTATTTAGCCCTACATTTTTTGTATTTTCAACAAATCTGAGTTAACATTGGTAGTTCCTCTGATTTGTAATCCTATGAAACAAATAATGCCTAAAGTTTAAAGAATTACATTTAGTCAGGCATACAAATGCTCTATGATTTTGGAACAAGAGGGTAGGTAAATTTCACTTTTACTCGGGCTGCCAAAATGGACTACAGTTAAAAGCACAGATTATTTGCTTTGTCTTCATAGCATCCATAGACGTAGTAAGAGACAAGACTATAATGTACTTATACTATTTCTTGTGCATAAGCAGAGGTTTAATGTTTTTCCTAAGAGAATTGAAAATTGAAGACAAACATGAGAGCGTGCAGGCAGATACACACACACACAGGGAATGGAAAGCATTTAAGCATTTTTGGTTGATCCAATACCCCAATCCTGTTCTTTTCAGGGGCAGAGATAGCACCTATGAAACACTTCAACAGACACCATGTTTAGATTTTATCTGAGATTAAATAGATTTTACTGTCACTTATCTGACAGAATTGCAATGTGATCCATTGACAGGTTGGTATAGAAAACTTGGGTTGCAATGAATGATGTAATAAAATTTTAAATTTTTTCTTAGGTGCAGCACTGGACACATTTTTAAAGTCTGTAAATTTTACTTACAGTGCTTTCCTTTCTCTTTATCAATCTGTCTCTCTTTCAGACTACTTACCCTTTGCCAACCATATTCTAAACACTTCTATCAGTCTATCCAACTCATGAGAATTACATCATGTTTTATTAGTTTACAGAAGAGTTTATGAACTATTGGCTCCAAGTCTTACATAGTTTTTAGAAGTTTTGCCTGATGTTTGCTAAAAAAAAAAAAAAATCAACAACCAATACCAGTACTTAAATCTTGACTTACAGCTTTTCTCAGAAACAACTAGAAACTTTGGGACTGTTAACTCTGCCTTCTCACATGGTAGTAATTGTTGGGTGTTGAATAGAAGCTGCCCCTCCAGAAAGGTTAGGTGGTCCGTGGTTCACACAGGCTCTTCTAGACTCTTTTGTATTACACTTGGATTTAGGCTGTTTCTCTCATTTACATTAACAGCATGGCCCCTGTGGGCTTTTGAGTTTGTGACCCCTATTATATAACTTTCTCTCTGAACTGTCAACTAAGCCCAATTAACATGTTCATTGATAAGACAATATCTCCCACTGGTACATATTAATAAGAAATACTTGAAAGCCTTCAACACTTAAACCTTTCAAAATCTTTAAAAAAAGGAAAGGGGTTAAATAGAACATCTGTTTATAGAAATTGTTATCTCTGGACCAAGTATTTCCTGAAAACTTAAATGTGGGGTGCTGATTCTAGTTTCACAAATGGCTATTATGATCCTCTCATTCCATCTTTTTGAACCTCTATTTCTATACCTGTAAATATAAAGAAATTGGATTGTTAAAACTCCCCCTTTCCCCACCTCATTACCTCCACTTCCACCACGATTCCTTCTACCTATCCCTTAATCTCCCCTTAGTTTTAAAACTAAGATTTATTGTTTCCTTCTGGAGTATATGTTCCAGCTCTATTTGTACTTAGACCTCTCTGTGTTCACAAGTATTTTATGCATACCTCTATTATAGTCATTATCACACTGCATTATCATGTTTTGGTTTTCACAAATGATAGCGTTGAATTTTATGTATTGTATGTAGCAATAATAAGTGTTTCATTTTTTAAATGGCTTTAAATTTAGTCTTTAAGCCAGAGCATCTGTTCAAAGGCCTCAACCTCCTGTCCAGGGGAAAATCCAATTTTAGGACTGTTAAAGAGGAACTTTCTCCTTAAAGCCAGGAAAGATCCCCATAAAATCAAATACACTCACGGACAAACATTCTCCTCAATCAACAGTCATCACTGCTGATAATTTTCATTGAGAGAGGTTCTGCTGATCTCTGTAAAGCTTGGACAAGAGTATCTTAGCTTAGGCCAGAAGCCTGCTGCCTAAAATCCAGTCTCCATTAACAATTCATTCAAGCTAATCACCTGATAGCTTCTATGGGCCATTTCTCAATAATTAGTGAAACCACATAGCCATCCTCTCTCTCTTGCCTCAAGAAAATCACTTAATTTTTTTTTTCTCTCAAGTTGACACATTTCCATCACTTCTAAACTTTAGCATTTTTGCTTTCCGGGACCTTTGAATTCCATCTCTTCTAGGATTCTGGATAGGGATTAAATTGCAGATGCTTGTCAAATTTTCCTCTGTTCCCCAAACATTAAGTCTGTTAACCACCTTGGGAAGAAAGAAAAAACAAAAACAAAAACAAAGACTTTAGCAATCTTATTAGGATGAAGGTGTTGCCAGTAGAATTCTAAGATGGCACTATGATTTCTTCTCCTTAGTATCTCCCCTTGAGTGTCAGTTGGCCTGATCTAATCAGATGAGACTTTTTAAAGGAACGTCTAGAGGTCCAAGACAGGGGAAACCAGAGCAATTTAAAGCTACATCAAATGATTTTCTGCTGACCTTAAATGAGAAAATTGCCATGTTGCAGAGAAGGCCATGAGGCAGGCAACTCTGGGTGGTCTCTGAGATCTGAGAGGGACCTTCAACTGACACCTATCAATAAACTTCAAGGAAATATATTCTAAAAATAGCCAATGAACTTGGAAGAGGACCCTGAGCTCCAGATGAGAATATAACTTGGGTGACATTGATTTTAGCATTGTGAAATTCTACTAGAAAGCCCAGTTACACTTGAATCCAGGTATCAGATCTATAGAAATAGTGAGACAATATTTTTTTTAAGGCTGCTGATTGTGGTAATTTGATATGTATCATAGAAAAATAATATGGAGACTTCTTACAAGAGCTGGGAGAAGAGACAATATCTCAAAAAGTTACCCTATAGTATTCATGAATATTCTTCTTTACTTATTTGTAATTTCACTGAGGGTAAAGATTTGTCTTAGTTGTGTTTGTTTTCTCAGTATGAGCCCAATATCTGTATGATAATAGACCATATATTTTTTGCTTGGATAAATTTATGGATAATATAAGCCAGCAAATGTTATTGTTCTAAGAACTTTAAATATTAAAAAAAGGAAAAAAAATATTTGGGGATGATCTGAGGAAATAACAGGATTGGGTATAATACTTTTACCAGAGTGTATATCTTAATAAATGTATAGATTTAAGCAAAAGAGATTGAAGTTAAATGGATAAAAGAGCAAGTAAGATAAATTAATATGCACTTAATAGGACTTTGGTCATCCCATAATGAGATATGGACAGTCTACTAATTGCCATCTTTATTTTGGAAAAAACACCTGAGGGCATGAGAAGACTTCTATTTCTTAGAAACATTTATATATAATACATAAAATAAAGTCACTTTAACTTTTAACAGCATAAAGGAACACACATAGATGCACACACACACACACGTGCCTAAAATGAATTAACTGAAAACTAGTGTTCCTGAAAATCCTACATTTGAAGTAAGGTATGTGTGAACACGGAAGGCGCAGAAGGCATTACAATCTAATATTATACAGCAACAAAATCTAATACAATTTGAGACTTCATACAGAGAGCAATCATATCAGGGAGTAGGAAGGTAATAGTCCCTCTTTACTAAGTTCTGGTAAGAGCATTGGGGATACATTGCACATTCAATCCTGGGGATCTCTGTACTGAAAAAAAAGAAAGAAAGAAAGAAATTCATCAGCTAGAAATATGTGAGAGAAGAGGTACCAAAGGTTGGGGTGTTAGAAGGATTGAGGATCTTTGGGAAAATAACAAAATAACTTATAACATCTAATTGACCTAAATCATCTGGAGTAGGTAAAATTTTCTTCAGTTACATGGAGAGTGTAGTCACAGAAGACACTGAAGAAATTACTAGGGCAGTGCTTCCCAAAGGTTACCTTGAAAACAATTTCTTTAG
The DNA here is from genome assembly GCF_004348235.1 of Phoca vitulina. NCBI lineage: Eukaryota > Metazoa > Chordata > Mammalia > Carnivora > Phocidae > Phoca > Phoca vitulina. The sequence goes on from NW_022589711.1 coordinate 13,082,056, forward strand.
GAATCTGAGTGGACTCAGAAAAGCAATTCAACCTTAAAATTTTTCTCCCCAATGATCTTTCCTATCACTTCCCACTCTTCATCTTGTTATTTAAGATTTTTGTACTGTCCAGGGCTTTATCCTTTCTTTCGGTTATAAACTGTAAGCTACTTTATACAGAAGTCCATCCATTCTGTTGTTATTATTTTTATTATTATTAACAACAATGAACAGAATGATAATCTTTCAAATTTCAGGAAAGTTGAACATGTATACATTCTTAATCAGTGGAATGATTAATTTATTAATCTGATTTACACAAGCAAAATATAAACATTGTTGGTGATGACATGTTGTATGTTTTTATGCTTTTACTTGTGCTTTAGGGAAATCCAGAATATATAAATGTATTTTAAAAATGGTGAGATGCAATTTATTAATACTTAATTCTTTCCAAATTCCAAATTGAATGCACTAAGCCATTGAGAGATTTGGATGCTCTTTGGCTTCATTTTCATAGTCATAGGTCTCTGACAGCATTATTTGTCCTAGTGAGATTTCTTTCTTTTCTGTCTTCAATTGTTTTAAAAAAAATTATTAGAACTACCTGCATATTGAATGGGTCTTTATCAGGGTATTTTGTAAAATTCTTTAAAATACTTTAAACATCTTTTCAATTATTTCCTTTATGTTTGCATTTAATGCCTGGTGTGCTTGTTTTATTTTTGCACCCTTAATGAGTTTGTGATTATGTCTCTTCTGAAACAAGTAAGCTTTTTCAATAGGGACTTGTCCTGGTGAGGATCTTTCAGATTTCTGTGAGATGGATTTCTTGTATTCCATTCTACTAATAAATGGGTATGTGCTGCATGTCCACACTCTACATGGCTTCATCCTCCTCCTCCCAATTTCCCTTTACAGCTTGCTCTTTGAAAGAAGAATCCACCCAAGGATGTTACCCCCTTCACTGAGGCCTTCAGAGGTAGGAGTTGTTACTATTGTGTCTGTAGTGACTAATGTGAGAGAAGTGTAGGAACTGAATCACAGTCTTTCAAGAGCAGAAGGATTTGCCTGCCACAAGAGGGCTAAATGGTAACCCTCAAGTCCTCTTACTGAGCAACTGTATTTCCACTCAATAAGCAGGTAAAGGCTTTTTAAACTGCATTTTCTTCATAATAATTAATTTTCTTTTAAGTCAGTTCATTTTTATAAGAAAGAGTTCAACAGCATGCCTTAGACCATTACACAATACAGGATTATGCTATTTATACCAGTTGCAAAAATTGATAGATACAGAGGGTCGCAGTTGGGATGAGTAAAGATGGTTGGTACTTAATTAATCACATTTTAGTAAATCCTTCTAATTGATTTCACAGAGATGCTTCAACCAATTGGAGGGATACACATAAAAATGTTTTACTTTTTTTGTATAACTGCTAATAGCTGTACAATGTCAAATCCACTTTGCTAGTGGGAAATGGATTTCCTTAATACATTTCACTTTGATTACATTTTTAAAGGTAACTTGGATTTGGAATTTAGCATAGACAATTTGATTTCAGTCTGATATTAATCTTTTTAGTAATCCCTCTTACCACAGCTGAGGTGAAACTCATAGCTCTGAACTGAAGGCATAAGGTTGGTTATTCTCTTTCAATTCCTTCCATCTTCCCAGGGCTTGTTTCTTGTCTATTGGTGGGAAGAGAAAAAAGAAAAGAAGATTCCTTATACCACCACCCTTGATGAGTAGGTTATCTTTCATGTTAGTAGTAAATGCTTTTTATTTTGTGAATAATTACAAAGCTGTAAAGGCAGAGTTGTGACTCCTCATAATGACCCCCATGGTGATATAGTTCATGGCTCAGCCTATGGCTGGATGTGGGTGTGAAACCCTAACAGGCCTTGCTGGTGAGCATCTCTCTAGGCCTTGGTGATTTCTTTAGAGATGGGACTATATCATATGTTTTCCACATGGTAACAGCACACCACATACTTCAGATGGGCTCAATCCCCACCAATTCCATAGTCCCTGATCTCAACCAGTTCCAAGTTTCCAACTCAGAGGGTAGCAGGCAAAAATAGAATCAATTTTTCTTACCTCTTCAAGACAAGAGAATTAGGACTGGTAATCATCCTCCCTCTGTCTCATCACAGTGCACAATCTTTTGTCTACAGCGTTCTTTTCCTGCACTAAGAGAGATCAACCTATGCTGCATATAAGCATATGCCCAACTGGACTGAGATGTTGAAAGATAACCATATATTTCATATATATTGGTACAGTTCTTCCTTGGGTTTGGAAGGGAGTACCTGTCGAGTACAATCTCCAGTTTCCTTAGGGATGTGAGAAAAGAGGGTGGCCTTCTTTTATAAACATTATACTTTCCCCAAAGATAACCCTCCACCTCCTCAAAGTTAGGAATCTTTACTAAATGGCAGGACCATATCAAGAGGTCTATAAAATAGCCCAAATTGAGCAACCTCCTCAACAGGAGTTTTAAAAGCTCAGCAAGATGTCCAAATCATTAATGAGTTGGTTTTCATTCACAAGTATCTACTCTACTCCAATGTATTTTAACACAATATAATTATTTTATTATTTAAAAAAATGACATGATCTTATGAATTCCTAGATTATACTAGAGTTTCTGGATTTCTAAAATCAATTTTCACTCAAAATATATTTATCATAAAAGGATTGCTTGTAAGAAAAATATCTAACCATAGAAGAATATTAACCACAATATAAAGGTCAGTGATATTTGGGCTGCTGTTTTTACTCCTTGATAGACAAGTCTTCACAAAGCAGTTTTTTTTTTTTTTTTTTTTAACTTAGATTAGGGCAAAGCCTCCAATAGCTTCCATCGGTCTAGAATAAAGTTCAAACACATTGATAACTATGTTAATAAGCCCCACTGTAATTTTGGCTAGGTTATATATTAGACTTATGCCTTTCTATTTCTTCCCTACCATTTTTCTTCTCTAGACACACGGGGTTTTTTTTCTGTCCCTGGGACACATCAGCTGATTCATGCCTTCAAGTTTTTGTCCTTCCTGTTTCTTCTTCCTAGAATATTATTTCCTTATAATAAATAAATAAATCTTAAAAAAGGGGAGCACCGGGGTGGCTCAGTCGGTTAAGCATTGGATTCTTGGTTTCAGCTCAGGTCATGATCTCAGGATCCTGGGATAGAGCCCTCAATCATCTGCCATGCTCATCGGGGAGTCTGCTTGAGGATTCCCTCTCTTCCTCTCCCACTTCCCCCACCCCCACTTTCTCTCTGAAAAATAAATAAATAAATCTTTAGAATATTATTTCCTTAAAAGTCTTTCATAGTACACTCTTTCTTCCTTCAGGTGTTGCTATGAAATGAATTCTGCTCCCCCCTCCCACGTGCATTCATATATTGAAGCCCTAATTCCCAGTGTGACTGTATTAGAAGATAGGGTCTCTAGGAGGTAAATTAAATAAAGTCATAAAGGTGGGGCTCTAATCCTATAGAACTAGTGGTCTTACAAGAGGAAAAGATAGAGATATATTTCTCTCTCTTCATGAGCACATACCAAGGAAAGGCCAAGTGAACATACAACAAAATGGCAGCTAACTACTAGCCAAGAAAAGAGACCTCAGAATGAAACATTTCCTGAAGGCACCTTGATTTTGAACTTCCCTGCCTCCATAATTGTGAGAAATAAATTTTTGTTATGTAAGTTACCTGGTGTATGGTATTTTATTATGGCAGCACAAGCAGACTAAGAATGGTGGCAACTCAAATACCACCTGCTTAGAGAGAACACTCTCAGGTACTCATACCCTCTAAGATAAACATCAAATATGGTTCATAATTTGATCCTTATTCTAAGGTTTTAACCTTACTCTCTTTCCTCTGTTATCTCATTATATTGTATAGTCTTAATGCTTGATAGCACCTTCCTGTTTATTTTCCTTCAGACTATGACTTGGATTTTTCTGACCAAGCCAACTTTAGCCCACCAATGGTATTTGTTTCCTCTGATCCAGTATAGCTCTTGGGGATGCTTTATTTTATTTTATTTTATTTTTTGTCAGTGGAGCTTCATGGAAACTACTCTTAACAGATGTTCCTGTGGCATCGTGAACAGGATCCAAATAACATAAGAAGGAACTTTTCTGCTTTGCTTCATGAGTTGTTGTAATTGCCATTACAGTGACAACCCTCCCCCCACCAAAAAGAAGTGCTTGTTTAGTACTGATTCTTTATAAACTCTTCAAAATCTGCCAAAATATCACTTGGAATTAAAATTAATTTTTTCTATTTCTTTGTGTCTTCCTCAATTTCTTTCATGAGTATTTTATAGTTTTCTGAGCACAGATTCTTTGCCTCTTTGGTTAGATTTATTCCTAGGTATCTTATGGTTTTGGGTGCAATTTTAAATGGGATCGACTCCTTAATTTCTCTTTCTTCTGTCTTGTTGTTGGTGTATAGAAATGCCACTGATTTCTGTGCATTAATTTTATATCCTGCCACTTTACTGAATTCCTGTATGAGTTCTAGCAGTTTTGGGGTGGAGTCTTTTGGGTTTTCCACATAAAGTATCATGTCATCTGCGAACAGAGAGAGTTTGACTTCTTCTTTGCCGATTCAGATGCCTTTTATTTCTTTTTGTTGTCTGATTGCTGTGGCGAGGACTTCTAGTACTATGTTAAATAGCAGTGGTGATAGGGGACATCCCTGCCGTGTTCCTGACCTTAGGGGGAATGCTCTCAGTTTTTCCCCATTGAGAATGATATTCACTGTGGGTTTTTCATAGATGGCTTTTATGATATTGAGGTATGTACCTACCCTCTATCCCTATACTCTGAAGAGTTTTAATCAAGAAAGGATGCTGTCCTTTGTCAAATGCTTTTTCTACATCTGTTGAGAGATCATGTGGTTCTTGTTATTTCTTTTATCAATGTATCACATTATGTGATAATTTTAATAACTTCCTAGCATTATATTATACATACGTAACCTAATGATTTAGTAATCCCATATCATTGAATAGTAACTATTGATGTCTTTTTATTATTGTGAACAATGCAATGTAGAAATTGTGCAATTGTTGAATTATTTCCTCTGAGTCAATTTCCTGATGTGTAGTCTGAGCAAAAGGATGTATGTCTTCTTCAGACTTTTGAAAAAAAAGTATTTGAAATTATATGTTGTGCTGTTTTACAATGCCTATTGTCATCACCAGCATAGCCCTTGGGAATGATTTATTATAGAGTGGACATTCATGGAAATGACTTTTAATAAGTTATCCTTAAAGCCCAAGGTGGTAAAGGACTTTTTTTAATTTGCATTCTTCCACAAATAATATTTTAGTTTTTTTTTTTTTTTTTTAAATAATGATCACTTTTGAACTATTTGTACAAATTTGTGTTTTGGCAACCCTCTTTTCTGAGTGAAATCATTGGGTTCCAGATTTCTTTTTTCTCATAAAATATAATCTAAAATATTTTTTATCTTCTTTCTCTTCCTCTTGCCTTCCTTTTCTTTCCCTTTTCTTTATTTTTTTCTTTCCCTTTTGAGCAATTTAGTCCTAAAAGCATTAGTAGGAACAAAGCAACATAGATGTCCATGGTACAGGGTCCTGGGGGTCAGAAGCCACAATAACCTAGAGCAGGGTATAAGAGCTGGCAGGAGGTGGATTGGGAGTCCACACAGAGTAGTAGGCAGCCTCTGTAGGAAAAGTAGTTTGAAGAAGATGGTCTGGTTTGAGGCGTCACACCCCAGGCACTGTAAGAAAGGTTTGCATGTGGGAAGATGGACTGTTTTGAGATATTGGAGTCCAAGAAATATGCACAGGGGCCTCTGTATTGGATCAGTGACCCAGTATAAGGTGTTATAACTGATCAGAGAGAGGAGACCACCATGTGATTTTAAGATCTTGGATTGTGGTAGGGAGCATAGTTTTGGTGCAGAGAGGTCAGGCTGGTATGATGACTGTGAGCTCAGATGGGATAAGAAAGTCATTCATCCATTGGTAACACCGATATGGGGTGTCAGGCACTGAGAAGTGTGAGGAGGGCATTTCCACAGAAAGTATTCAGTGTGAGTGTCAGAGCCCAAGCAAGGTGGGAAGAATTTCTAAATGATGCATGGTCTGGCACAGGAGGTCAAAGCACAAGCAGAATAAGGAAAGTAACCACATGGGGGGAGGAGGTGACAATGAAAATGGGGCATTTGTTACATATGAAGGAATTGATCAAGTAATTAAATATAATAGGACAATGACCAGATTTCTTACTGTTTAAGAAAGAACTTTTAGTTATAATAAGGCAGAACAAAGAAATCGTGGTGTTAGTTCTATATTTGTATATACTTGTTGGGTACATATATTTGTTGGATATGTTTTTCTATATATTTTTTGAATATGTATATACATATATGTATATGCATGATCATGTGTGTACATATGTATACATACATATACATAAAATCTTGTAGATATCTTTATTTGGAGATTTGGGGAATAATCACACCTCAGTAGCAATACATACAGTTATGTCATTGTGAAGGAAAGCAGGGCTTCCTATAGAAATGGCTAGTTTCAAAATTGGCCCAGGGAAATGATGAGACAAGAAGATGCACCTGGAATGTCTTGTGCCCCCAAAGAAGAAAGTGTTTAAAGAATGAAAGAGACATGTCTAAATAACACAAAAGCCAGGTGTATTGGGTTCTTTATGGCCAAACTGTAATAACTCAAGCATCAGAATAATGGTAATAATAGATTATTTTGCACTCAATAAACTAAGAAACCATGAGTCTATACGATGTAAATAAGGGAATAAATACATTGAAAGTTTGATGACGAATGGGATCTTTTTACAAATTCAAAATATTGCCCCATAAAAGACACATTAATTACAAAGGAGTAGAAGAATAACTTTATACTGGAGAAACCTGGCAAATAACATCTTAAGTGATCAAAGTGAACATCATTAATAATGAGACAAATTGATATTGCATACCACTTGATAGAAGTAGTTAAAAAAAAATGTACTATCACCACTGTGATGTTTTTGCCAAACATGTATGGTCTAAATCTTCATGAGGAAATGTTAGACAAACCCAAATAAAGAGTCATTCTACAAAAGAAATAGCTTATAATCTCGAAAGTGTGAAGGTTATGAAAATCAAGGAAAGACTGAAGAGACTAAGAAGACAGGATATTTAACTGCAGTAGATGATGCTAAATGGAAACTTTTTGCTATAAATACATTATTTGACAAAACTTGAAGAGAGTCTGAGGATTAGATGGTATAGCAAACAGCCTCCAAGATATTCTCAATGACTCCTGATCCTACTATTCACGTCTCAGTGTAATCCCCTCCCTTTAAGTGTGAACTGGACCTAGAAACTCACTTCTAATGAAAACAATATGGTGAAAGTGAATCAGATGCTTCCCTCAGGAGTAGGTTACAAAAGGAATGGGGCTTCCAACTTGCCCCATCTCTTGCTTTCTTACCTTCTCACTCTGATGGAAGTTGCCTGATGGGTTGTCAGTTGCCCTTTGGAAAAGCTCATGTGGCAAGGATGTGAGGGAAGCTTCTGATCAATATAGCCAGTGGGGAACTGAGTCCCTTGGTTCAAGAACCTGAGCAACTGAATCTTGCCAACAATCATGTGAGTGAGCTTGGAAGCAGTCCTTCCTCAGCTGAGTCCTCAGATGAGGCCACAGCCCAAGTAAATATCTTTACTGAAATATTATGACCCAGTGGAAAGAACCAGCTAAGCCACATTCAGATTCCTGTCCCACAGAAATTGTGAAATAAAAAATGCTGTTTTAAGTAATTATATTTTAGGAGTTTTTATGTCATAAGAGGTAATATTACACATAGTTATTAAATAGCATATACTGGCTAAGTTCTTTATTTTGTTGGCTATTTTATGGTTATGTAAGAAAATAGCCTGTTTATAAAAAAATGCACACACATGTTTTGGAGGGCAATGAAGTGTGAGCTTGGTAATTTACTCTCCAGTGACTCAAGAGAGAAATATTTGCTTCTAATATTTCCAATATTTATTATTTAAAAAATTTGTTTGAAATTAAAAAAAAATAACTAATAAAGCCTAGATTCTCCTTACTATTTCATCTCTTTCTGCTTGGAAATATTGTTATTTCCTTAGGTTTATCTTTGGTTGTCTATCAAGAACATAATATTTGCTTCTCTGGAAGCCTTATTGTTTTCCTTGGATTTAAACAAAGGGAGTTCAAATATCAAAGTAGATAAAGGAAAATATGTGAATTCAATAGCTAGACCCAATGTCTCTTTTAATTTCTGGGTGAAGATTTAAGTGGAAATACCTACTAGAATACATACTAATTATATATTCTACAGAAATGCATTCCCCTATTAGTACAGACAATCAAGAATTAACTGAGCAGAAATAAAGCTCTATATAGGAGATGAGAAGAACATTTCATCACCTGCAAAGCAAGCTCATTCTATTCCTAGTTACACAATAACCATTGTTATTTGGGAGCAGACATTTGGAATTAATGATATTTGTGATCAAGCATTAATCTTCACATTAATTGTTGAGAAATTTTATTTTCTGTAATTATATTTTATTCCATGCATTTCTCTTATCTATATTTAAATTTTTATTTAAGCAAACAGTTCTCTTTAAAAATGTCCATTAGATGATCTACTTAAATGTCTACATTTTATTTATTTATTTTTATTTAAATTTAATTAGCCAAGGTAAGAGTACCTCATTAGTTTTTGATATAATGTTCAATGATCATTAGTTGAGTATAACACCCAGTGCTCATCACATCATGTGCCCTCCTTAATGCCATCACCCAGTTACCCCATCTCCCCACCCACCTCCCTTTCTGTAACCTTCAGTTTTTTTTCCTGGAGTCAAAAGTCTCATATTGTTTGTCTCTCTCTCTGATTTCTTCCCATTCAATCTACATTTTAATCAAAACAAAAAGCGAAGTAGAATCATTAATGTACAATAAACTCGTATTTATGGAATTTTCTTTAGAAAATTCTTTCTTCTTTAGAAGTACATAGTGCTATTAAATTTTGAAACTTTTTACTAGAACCTCAGTCTTGAGAAATTCTTATTAAAGCTTTGGAAGTCTGTAAACATCTTAATTTTAGAAAATCTGGCAGAATGTTTAATTACCAGAAGAAGATCATGCTATTAATCAAATTTTGGAATTGCTACCATTACAAATAAATGATTGTAGAGAAACTGAGGATTTAATTACTTCTTTCAGATGCAACATTCTGTTTGCTTTCTCTTTTGAAATTGTCCTCAAATGAAGACAGCACAATAACATCTTGAAGGAAGTACTGATAAACCTTATTTAATTTGTATCCATCCCTCTTAAGATTCTACTCCTATTAAAAAGGAATGGCTTGTTGATAAGAAAGCGGTCCAGTATTATGACAGATTCAATCTCCTCAAACTACTGACTTTCAGTTTGGCTCCAGAGAAAGATTACTGACTCAGATATTTATTTTGCTGGCTCTCATATAGTTTAAACTCCATAGTTCAGTCAAAATGTTAAAAGAATAAAATGGTCAGAGAACTCTGAGAAATCTTATTAATTTTTTAATGGTGTTGAAAGCTTACCAAAGATTTTTGTTCCCTAAAGCTACTGCTTTGAGTAAATCAGAGGGGATTTCTTTTTAACTGCTGAAAAGAGGCAGGTCTTTCTCTGGTTTGCTGTGTATGAAATGACAAATGTGGAGTTTAGGCATGTCTTATGGATGCTTGTCTGACTATGTCAGTTGTGATTTTTAGAATACACACAGCATGTATACAGACACATGTATACATGCATACATATGAATTTGCACAGTAAAAATATGAGGGAACAGGAAGTATAAATGAACCAATTGATGGAAATTGTGTTTATGACTGTGGTGGGTATATACCTAATCTTAGCTACCATTAAAAGTTATGGAATTGGGATGCCTGAGTGGCTCAGTTGGTTAAGCCTCTGCCTTCAGCTCAGGTCATGATCCCAGGGTCCTGGGATGGAGTCCTTCATCAGACTCCCTGCTCAGTGGTGAGCCTGCTTCTCCCTCTCCCTCTGCACCTCCCCTGCTTGTGCATGCGCTCTCTTTCTGGCAAATAAATAAATAAATAAAATCTTTTTAAAAAAAGGTACAGAATTTCCACAAAGTTATTGTTTATGGAAAAAAAATCATATGATATTTTAAATTAAATATTAGGGCATGGAATAAAAAACAAAAGAGGAAGAAGGAAGAAGTGTGGCAAGAGAGGTGCTGACAGGCAGGGAGAGTTACAAATAAAATCTAAGAATACGATACCTGTCAGTCTGTGGTAACAACTACCTGGGAATTGACAGACTAGTAAAATATTTAGTAACAAATTGATAACATGCAGAATAATTATTGTATATGAGGGAATTATGTTCAACTCTCTAGTTGACTTACCTTACGAAGTTTTTATTCAGTTAATTATCCAACAAATATTAAGTGAGGGCTTGCTATGTGCCACACCCTATTCTAGGCACTTCAGAAAAGACAGTGAGCAAAACAAACCAAAATATCTATTTTCATGGGCCTTACATTCTAGAGGGAGGATTTTTTTTTTAGGATTTACACTTATTTATTTATGTATTTATGTATTTATTTTTTATTATGTTATATTAGTCACCAGACAGTATTTCATTAGTGTTCCATGATTCATTGTTTGTGTATAACACCCAGTGCTCCATGCAGTACATGCCCTCCTCAATACCCATCACTGGGCCAACCCATCCTCCTGCCCCCCTCCCCTCTGAAACCCTCAGTCTGTTTCCTGGAGTCCATAGTCTCTCATGGTTCATCTCCCCCTCCGATTTCCCCCTCTTCATTTTTCCCTTCCTTCTCCTAATGTCCTCCATGCTATTCCTTATGTTCCACAAATAAGTGAAACCATATGATAATTGACTTTCTCTGCTTGACTTATTTCACTTAGCATAATCCCCTCCAGTTCCATCCATGCTGATGCAAATGATGGGTATTCATCCTTTCTGATGGCTGAGTAATATTCCATTGTATATATGGACCACATCTTCTTTATCCTGATGAGTGTTAAGTAGAGAACATAAAGCAGGGAAAGGGTATGGGGATTCAATTTTAGTATGGTGGTTATGAAAGCTGTCACTGAAAAGGTGCCTTTTGAATGAAGGGTTGGGGCAGTGAGGGACTAGCTCTGCAAGATATGGGAAAATAGTATTCTAGATGAAAGGACAGGAAGTGAATGGGCTCTGAGTGAATGGGATATGTTTAAGGAAGAATAATAAGCAATCCCATAAGAGGTGTGTGAAGAAGGAAGAGAGCAGTAGAATAAAACATGAACTCTTAGTAGTGACAAGACAAATCATGTAGTGCCTCCTAGGTCAAAGGATTCCAGGTGTTACTCTTTGTGAAGAGGAAAGCATATGAAGAACATGATGTGATTTATCATGTTTTAAACAGATCCCTCTGTTGATTGCAGTGATGGTTTCAAAGGGTATATACATATGCCAAATCTTACCAAATTGAACATTTTAAGTATGTGTAGTTTTTAAAAGTCAATTATGTTTCAATAAAGGCTGTTAAAAATTCCATTTGGCTGCAGTGTTGAGAATAGAGTGTCCTGGGGGCAAGGCAAATTCAGGGAACCTGCCTGGGGCTCATTCAATGATAGAATTGTGAGATCACAGTGCCTTGGACCAAGATAATAGTGGCAAAGATACTGAGAAGTTAGAGTGTGCTGGATATATTTTAAAACTGATGCCAACAGGATATTCTGATGGATGGATGTTCACCATGAAAGAAGGGGGGTGCAAGGAAGATACCAAGGTTTTGGCATAAACAACTGAGAAGATGGATTTTCTATTAACTAAGATGCAAAAGGTCCAAAGAAAACCATGTTTGGATATGGTCTAACAGGAACTCTGTAAGATTGAAACTTCTATTAGACATCCAAGTGAATCTGTCAAATGGGCAGTTGGATAAATGTATCAAATTCAGTAGACTAGTCTGTGTTGGAAATATCAGCGTGGAGCTATCTATCATCTATCAATCTATATCATATCTACCTATATGTTCACATATGTATATATCTATATGTATGATGTTTAAAAGTATAAGGCTATGTGTTACCCCTTAGTGAATGGGAGACAAAAAATACTAAACTGTGGGGGCATTCTCAAAGTTAGAGGTTGGGGAGATGATGCAGTGTCAGTAAGAGAAACTGACAGAGAATAGCCAGCATATGGGGAAACAGAGGAAGACAGAGTGATTACCCATGTAAATGACACTAAGATGCCACAGAAGATGAACCCTGACAAACAACATTTAGCAACATTGAAGTAAGGTTAATGTTGGCCACTTAGGAATAAAAACCTTATTGGAAGAAATTGAAGATGAGGAAAAGAGAAATTGTAGGAAGTGAATAAAAACGATTCTTTACCAGTGTTTTTCTCCAAAGGGATAAAGTGAATTATAACATTATCTGGAGAAGAACTAGGCCAAACAATTTGTTTAAAGTGGGAACAAAGAGCTTATTTCTTTGTTAATAGGAATGAACTTCTAGGATGGGAAACTTGGAAGTAAAAGCAATAAGGGAAAATTGCTGGAATCATGTCCTTAAGTCAGCAAGAGGGATTGTGTTCAAGCATACAAATATAGGAATTGGTGTTACCTAATGCAGGGACAGCTCACCCAAAAAGGAAGGAAGGATATATGCACACAAATACAGATGGGTAAATAGATATGGCTGCAGCTTGAGGAAGTCTTTATCTGATTTTTTTTTCAAAAAAATAAGACAAAAATTCATTAGCTGAGAGTGAGGTTGGAGTAAGGGAAGTTGGGAAGTTTGAGAAGAGAAGGATAATTATGAAAGAGTCATTTAAGAACGTAGAAGAGTGAATAAAGTAGGGATGTATACAGTTGCCTAGCAGCATTAGGGCTAACTTGAAGTTCATGATGATGGATATAAATGCATATAAATGGAGACCAGTTAGCACAGTATCATCATTTTTCACTATAGCCATGTTCAGACACATGAATGCAGCTGTGTGATAGAAAGAGCTTTAGATTTAACCAGGATTGTGGTTTAATCAAAATGAGAGTGGTAAATGATCAGAGATCTTATTCTCATTTGTCTGGCTTCAAAGCCCTTTTGCTTAATTATTCTACTAGATTCTTTCCACAGCAATTATATATATTCTGAGGAGAGAAACAAAATAATGTTCTAGATGCTTAGAATGTGTAAAAAATATCTAGATACCAAAAATGCAAAAATTAATCATAGCCGGGTTTTCACTTAAATGGATTCATGGTACTAGATATGAAAGTATTTTACAAGTCCCTTTCAGTTCTATTAGACAAAAGTAGGTGAACATTTTAAAGGGTCTCTCATCCACCAGATTTTTCAGCATATAAGCAAATATATTTTTACAATGTTTTCCTCATTAATACTGTAGAAAAATTGTGTTAATAGTGGGAAAAAATGACTTGTGTTATTTAAAAGTTTGATATATTCTTTAAAAGACTATTACTGTTGTTATTGATGTTCATATATGTGACAAACAGAACAGCCAGTGAAAAACCACCATGATATTTTAGATTTAGTTTTATAGATGGTGTTTCTTTCAGAAGTATTATAATGTTTGGCATAGCTGCTAGTTTTATGTCTAAAATTGATCCAAAATATCTAATTTGTAATGATAATAAGATAAAATTGTATTTTTATTTTTTTATTTTATTTTTTTAAAGATTTTATTTATTTATTTATTTGACAGAGAGAGAGAGAGAGAGAGAAACAGCATGAGAGGGGAGAGGGTCAGAGGGAGAAGAAGGCTCCCTGCTGAGCCAGGAGCCCTATGTGGGACTCAATCCCAGGACTCCGGGATTATGACCTGAGCCGAAGGCAGTCGCTTAACCAACTGAGCCACCCAGGCACCCCAAAATTGTATTTTTATATAAAATATTAGAAGTCAGCCTGAAACTTACTATAAAAAATGAAAATTTAGCAATTAAACTTGGTCACTCATATTTACTGAACTCTTATATTCCAAATGCTATTTTTCAGCACTTTTATAAAAGTTTTCTCACTAGAAGTACACAACAATCTGAAATAGGAGCTAAAACTATTCCCATTTTATAAATTAAAGCAAAGAGAGGTGTAACAACAAGCTCATATCCATAGTAAAAATTTATGTGCAAATATCTATGTATATAAACATGCATTTTTTAGTATACAACAATGCACATATAATTTTAAAAACAGCTTATTAGTCATTTGGAATTTTGACATTTGTTATTTAAAGAAATATTCCAATTTAATTTAGTTGAAAACTCCTTATTTAAGGAAAATTCAATTCATGGTCCAATACAGGGTGTGGGAAAAAAGAGGAACAGATACTAGGGAACATCAGTTGGCAAATAAAACAAAACATATGGTAAAAAAGCCAAATTGGCAAAATTTTATGGAGTTCCATTATAACCTGACATTGAAAATATTAATGACAAGACTTATTTACACAACTTTACATATATACATATGCATATATGCACATATCCTCTACTCTCTTTACATATAATATATTGTAGAAAAATATATATGTAATTTAATAAATAAAGGAATTCAAATATTAAGTGAAATGTAATCTGCCTTACAGCAGAAGAGACATTTCTTATATTATTAAAATATTTTAAATATTTCTTCAATTGTTATATTATTGAATTATATGAAAGAAATTCATTGTCATTTATATTTATCATAAAAAATAAAGTAAAAATGTTTAGACGTGTCACAAACCTTCTAGTAAATGCCACCATTTTGGAAATGATGAAAAGGCAAGAACAGACAAGTTAAGATATGATTATTAAAAGAAGTACACTTTATAGGTTTAAACTAACATAATATTCGGGCATTCATTTAATTAAAAAATTTTAAAATGATTAAGTGTAGTTTCTTGAAGGCAATGTAAGTTATTTGACAGTTATCAAAAAGCTATTTTGTTATTATATGGACTCTGATAAGGATATGTAGTGCATTATGCAAACATTAATTTAACTTTTACATTCAATTAATTGTTTTAGGTAATAGAAATATAGATATGAAAGAAAACATTACTGACTCCAAGGGGACCAAAGAATAGTTTACAGTAAGTTACATTCTGGCAAAAATAAACACAGGGTGCTAGGAAAGCCTATATGATGAGTAACTTTATCAGATGTATGTGTGCCTATATGTACACTGACATCAGAAAAGGATTCACAGAGGAGGTGAGGAAGCAGAATCTTACACGGAGAGCAACTAGTGAAGGTAAGGTAGACTGTAGGTAAAACGGAAATTGCAGAATGAGATACTGCTATGAACCTTGTTCAAATCACCAATATCTTTCTCCCAGATTATGGCAACAGCCTAGTATCTGGTCCTCCTGTTTCCACTTCTGCTGCCTACAACCAGATCTTAATACATAAACTGATGTCTTTCAAAAACTCTTCCCGTGCATGAGGAAGTCTTGACAAGGCCCTCTGTGATTGTTGTCCCCTCTCCTTACCTCTCTGTTTCCTATTTGCTCACATCACTCCATCCAGACTGGTCTGTTTTGCCTCAGAGAATGATAGGCAGACTTTTCCTCAGGACCTTTGGACTTGATACTCTATTCGCTTGTCTTAATTTGATTTTTTCCTCATTTTCTTTAGTTAGATGCTCCTTTTCAATGCTACCCAACTTGATCACCTGAATTTACATTACAAAATTCCTCCTGTGGTACTAGTGTTCTTTTGACTTTTGACCTTGTTCTATTTTTTGCCCATAACATTTCCCATAGCATTTAGTACCAACTAACACAGCATACAATCCACTTGTTTATTATATTTATTTACTTTTTTGCATGCTTTATCTCCTACCCCCAAGATTTTAAGCTACATGAAGGCAGAAATATTTCCCTTTTTATTATTATTATTATTTGTGCATGCCAAATGCCCAAAACAGGTTTGTTTCATTTTTTGTTTTTTGGTCTCACCTATAGTAAGTGCTCAATATATTTATTAAATATACAGCAGAATAGAATGTTATGTGTAAAAAGTTACAGAAGAGTGGCCATGTGAGAGTCTGGAAACTTCAAGTGGTTTAGAACTGCTAGAACATCTGAACTTGAATGTCAAGATTGGAGAGAGATCACTCTAAAAACTATGCAAAGGCTTTTCTGGCTCATAGGTCGAATGTAAGAAATATATTTATCTTAGGTAAATAAGATAGAAAAATCTAGGGCTCACATTAAAACATGAAAAATGTTTGCCAGAGGATAAACATTAGTATTTTTAAATACCAAGCATCATTCAGAGATGTAAAATGGTCACTGACATATAATAGTCTCAGCTTATTTAAGCACTCGCCAGATCGAAATATTTAAAAGTTGAACTCCTTACCCCATAAAAAAAGAATGTCCTAAGGATAATTAAATGCCTGTCCTCACAAAGAAGTATGAGGAATTAGGAATTTTTTCTTCTTGGAGCCCATGCAAAGAGCTAAGCCTACTCCTGTGAAATAAGTTTATTATATCCCTGCAGGACTCAAGTTAATTGTAATAACAAGCTATATATGATTTTATAATAGAAAAAAATTCCTTGGCTTCCTGTGAGGGAAAAAGACAAATAGACAAAGAAAGCTTCTCATCATACAGACTCTCTCTCTCGTACTTTTTCTATTATAAATTAGAAATAAAGTTTAAATCACTTAGAAGATTATTTTTTATACCCAAGAAGCCAGGCAGGAGTATAATCTATTCTGAAATTCATGAGAAAATCCTTTAAAATGTCAGACAACAGTTAAAACATTCTATGATTAGGGCATATTTTAATTTTCTTAATGTCAAAACTCTGCTGTGGGAGAAGCTTATGCACACTCATTTGATATTCACACGAGCTGATATTAAAATGGAACCACACTCTTAGAAGTATCGATATCAGGGATTGAGGATATTTTTAAAGAGAGACCAGTCTGACCTTCAGGAAAGACAGTGCAGAATAAGATGAACCAGAAATAAAATCATTTTGAAACAATAAATAGCATAATTTCTTTTAAGAGGAGCTGGGCAAGGATAGATAAAATTTTTCTCATGGATATTGCTCATTAAGTACATTTGCATTCAATTAAAGGGATTGACCTGGGACATGTATTAAGTGAGGGTTAGACAAGGTGATCTCAAGTGTAAGATGCTTCTATCCTTTCAAATAAAGTATGGAGACAATGGAGGGTCATGTGAACGCTTCCCAGACATAGATAATGGCCGATGAACTTAGTACATTCCATATTCTATAAATATTTCTTAAGAACATGCAATGTGCCAAGTGTTAAACATTAGGAGATTTCTTTCTTCACTGAGCATAGGTTCCATGAGTGTATTTTTGTGGGGGGACTGTACTATGTATTGTGAATACAAGAGTGAACATAGGACAGACTCTGCCCTCAGGGGGCTACATTGTAGTAAAAAAGACAATCACATATAAATCAGTCTTTTATTTAATGCCAAACAGTGAACAGTGCTGTGAAAGAAAAGAAAAGCAGAATACAGGGATAAAATATGAAAAAGAAATTGCTCTTACTGATGGCAATCAAGAAAGTTCTCTTGAAAGAATGGACATTGGAACAGTGACGCAAGAAGTTGGAGACATGCTATATAAACATATAGGAGAAGAGCATTTGTGGAAGAGGGAATAGCAAGGTCATAAACTTTGAGATAGAAAAATGCTTTGCATATTTGTGGAAAATTAGAAGCCTAATGTGGTTGTGCCAGAGAGAAAAAGGAAGCAGGGTGGTAGTTTAAGATAAGTCCTAGAGACATATCTCCATTTCACGTGGAAACGTGTAAGCCACTGGCAAGGTTTTAGACACTATACTAATTAGGAAGAAAAGATATTGGGGGACTTTGAGCTGGGCAGTTCTAGAGTGATAAAATCTGATTTATACTTCAAATAGCTTCAGAGTAAATGCATAATCTATTTCTTATATTTTAGTGGCTTTAACTATGAAAAAATACACTTGACTTTGGGGTTGGTGACAGCAGCAACCAAACAGCAAGCTGTAAATTATCTCATATAATATGACTGACATTACCACATGTCAAGTATTTCTATATGAGCTATAAGGGGTCATAGTTGGAAGATAAATCTCAGTCTTTTGCACATACTATTTTTACTAAAGAGAAATTTTGACCATGGCTGGCCTGATGAGGGCAAAAGAAATGCAAAGACAACACTCTCTTCATGAAAAGTGGAGAAGAAAAGAATAATAAAGACCTTATAATATTGGACAATTATCAACATAATTGTCAAGATGTTAAAATATAGTATATAAAGTATAACAGAGAGATCAAAAGCAAAAAAGTATATCTAATGTCATCCCTAAAAGTATGTGTAATATAGATGTAGCAAATTTCGAGTACTGTGGTCTACTTAAAATAATGCACATATATCCCAACTCCCTTCTCTGAATCATCTCCCTTGCTGTGGTACAAACGTAAAGGAAATGCTTTGGCAAGTGGCAGTCAGGCTTCCTGGCAAAATACTGGTTGAGAGTTCTCAGGAAACACTAGGAACTTGCTCATTTTAATGTATGAATAACAACTTTTGGAATTCCCAATAACTCACTTCATAGGCTAATAGCAAATAGCTCTTAGTTATATACAAATTTGCAATATAAGTAATTATTATTTACTTGTAAGAATTGATGGAAGGATGTACATGGGGATTATTTTGCAGCTCTAGAGGAGATATTTAGCTGCTGTAGACCCTCCCCTGAAAAATACTATTTGAGTCCAAAAAGCTGGCATAATACCTGGACATTTGAATGGATATATTATTTTAATGTTTTGTGATGAACATAACAAAAAGTTAAGTAATGTAGATATTAGTAATATTTAAATGCAACTTCAGATGCATAGCACTATATTTTTCTATATGTAAAGTTAAAGACAATGATTTTGTTAAATCTTCATTCAATATATGTGACGCTATAATTATGATTTATTGTTTTACTTGCATTGCTTTACCTTCTACGTTAAAACTTTGATTTTCCTTTAAAATAACAAAATAGGTTGAAGTGAAAATGAATATGCTTAATCAGATCCTAGATCATGCATATTCCAACTAATGAATTCTATTTATTTGTCTGATGTTATTTGGATACACACATACTTTTTTTCAGTTCTTAGAAATAAACTCAGAACTCAAATAAAAGTTTAGGTACAAGTATTCCTATTTTTGTTAAATGCAGTCCTTAATTTTTTCATGCCCTAGTCATTTGTGTTACTAATTTTACTGCATCAGGAAAACACTGAATATATTTGGGAAAGATATTGCTAGAAGGATTTTTCTAATTTTATCTTCATCTCATCTATGTGCATATATAGCAAATCATTGTTTATATAGCAAATTTTTAGACATTAAACTAGGCATTACATATTACATTTACTTTTTAATATATATCCTTTATACTTTATAGTGATTACAGGAATATAACCTCCATGAAGGGATGGACTATAGCTCTTTCGTTTATCCATGTGTTTCTATTGCCTTGAATAGGTATCTGTCAAATAAATGGTAGAATAAGTGATTATTCTCAGCACATCACGTCTTTGTCCTTTTTATTTCCACTGCTGCTACTATAGCCACAGCCTTTTAATTTCTAGGTAACTTTATGATCTTCCAAGTTTGAGTCAATCTTTATATATCTTTATATATATTTTCTTTACAGAAATGCCTTATGTATTATATCTATTCTCATAATTTTAAGTATTTTCTATGCATCATTGACTTCCAAAATTTTAATCTCAGGCCAGACACTCCTCTAAGCTCCAGGTTTTCAGCAATACTACTTACTTGATATCTCCACTTACGTATTTCTTAGGCATCTCAAATTTACTATGGTTAAATTTCAATATTTGCATCTAACCACCCAAAAAGTTTCTCATCTATTCTTCCTTATCTTGGGGCTCAAACTGGAAATGTAGAAGTCTCTTTTAATGCTTCTATATCCACCATCTTGTATGTCCAAGAGACCAGCATGTCCTTTTGGCTATTTGCCAAAATATTTTGAATCAATGCATGTTTATACTTGTCCTATTGTCCTCTTTATCCAAGCTACCATCATCTGTCATCTCAATCACCATAATATACCCCTAACTGATTCACTTCTCATTTATGTTCTCATTTCCCTATTGAAAGAAATGAGAATATATCACCCCAAACTATGCCTCTTTAATACAGAAAATATTTTGAGCTGAAAGGCAAGTAAGAAGCAGTGGATGCAGAAAAAGCTTCCCTTTTTTTGTTTAAAGGCAGAAAATAAATTCTCTTTTTACTGGAGACAGATTTATCATCCCAGAGAGGACACTAAAGGAATTTGAAAACAAACCCTATCTTCCTAGTTAAGAAAGAGTACTACCTAGCCCTAGTTGGAGTACCCAGAGCTCAAACCCCTATGTCTTGTCAATTCTTTCACAAATTTATTGTTTAATGTGTTAAAGGTATAAAAGGTTCCTGCTATAGTCACTTCTTTGGGTCTTCATTCTCTTATGAAGACTCCCATGTACGTGGATTTTTTTTTTTAATCTGTATGCTTCTCTCCTGTTAATCTTTGTCATTGTAATTTTCATAACCATCCAGTGACCCTAAGAAGGCTGAAGAAAATATCTTCCTCTCCTATACTATTTAATACATAGTAGAATGATTTTTTAAGTATTAACACTGCACATTTAAGATGTACAATTTGGTGTTTCAACATGAAAACATCCCCAAAACCATCACCACAATCAAGATAATAAACATATCCATCAGCTCCAATAGAGTTCCCTTTATAAATCCTCCTTCGTGTTCTGCCTTCCTCTGCTTTTGCTCCACCCCTGGTCAACTACTGATCTGTCTTCTGTCTCTAAAGATCATAAATTTATTCATAAATAGAATAATAAGTGAATTAGAGTATGCACTTTTATCTGACTTTTTTTCCACACAGTGTAATAATTGTGAGATTTCTCCATGTTGTTGCATAGATCAATAGTTGCAGATGTTTTTTAAGGAACATTTTATTACTTTCTTGTTTAAAGACTTCCATTATTTTCTTGTTCATAGTGGATATTTGAGCTGTTTATGGCTTCCAAATTTGAACATCTTTATGGTGTCCATAGAATTCTCCATCTTGTGAGTTGTATTTTTTCTCTTGCTGTTGTTAACACATAAGCACAATGTGCTTATTGCTTAAAGTAACATAAATCTATTCTCTTACTGTTTTGGAGGTCAGAAATCTAAAATGGATCTTCAGAGCTGCATCCCTATTGGAAGCTCTAGGAGGAAATTATTCCCTTGCCTTTTCTAGCTTTTCAAAGCTCCCCATATTTCTTGGCTTGTGGCTCCTTCCTCCATCTTCAAAGGCAGTAATATAGCATTATCTCTCCTTTCTGAATTTTCCTTCCCTTCTTACATCTCTTTCTCAGTCTCTCTGTCTTCTGTCCCTCTGTGTGTGTGTGTGTGTGTGTGTGTGTGTGTGTGTGTGTGTGTGACTTGTAACTATAAAGTTCCTTTTGCATGTGGTAACAAAACATATCCACGGATTCTGGGAATTAGAATATGAAGATCTTTGGTAAGTCATTATTT
Source organism: Phoca vitulina (assembly GCF_004348235.1). Lineage (NCBI taxonomy): Eukaryota > Metazoa > Chordata > Mammalia > Carnivora > Phocidae > Phoca > Phoca vitulina. Next base: position 13,103,687 of record NW_022589711.1, read on the forward strand.
AGCTAGTACATGAGTCCTCTAACCTTAAAGTACAATTAAAATTCATTCTTCTAAGCCTTCTTATGGTTAGAGTGTAGGCATGTATTTTAGGTTCCACCAATCAGAATCATTCAGACAAAATCATAATTTGAAGAGAGGAACATGAAGAAGTATGGGTAAATTTATCTTTTGTCACACATGATGGGATATATTTCTAAATTCTAAGGGGTAACAGTGGTGAAACTTCTAGATCCCAGTCCTTAACAGTATCAATGGTCATTTCCTTGTCTATAGAAATTGAACTACTAGTGTCAGAAGGTAGTAACAGTAAATTTTTTGTTACAGTAAATCCATATATTGTGATGTGGCATTTTTTTCCTAGGGAACTCTGCTCCACTCCGTTATTCTATGAGCTATCTAGAAACATAATTCACTATTTCCCTGAGTAAATTAGTGACAAATTAGTAATATGGACTTTTTTTTTCAATTAAAAACTCTTACTACTGTAGAAATTGGTAAAGTGGTTTCTAATAAAAGATCCTAAAGAATATAAGAATCTGGAATTGATTATCAGGTCTGTTTGGGTCCCAGAGCAGTGAGAGGGTGGCTATAATTAAAAACTTTGACTTTCATCAGCCCATAGAAAGAAATGGTATGATAGTTAATTAAAGTATTCCCTGATTTATCTGGAAAGGAGTATACACTGAAGGAAAAGCTTTTGAAGCAGTATGATTAGCATGAAGAATATAAGGACGGTGGAGTTTTGTGTATAGCTTAAAGATTGAATGTTTTGAGATCAAAGTCCAAAATCTTAGCCTCAGGTACTCTCAGAGAATAAGGATTTTCTAAAATTAGTATAAAAGAATCTTAACTAAGATCGAAAAGGTGACAGGGTCAAAAGTCAACCTGAAAATATTCCATGTTTTATTTTTTAATTAGAACATGATTTGAATTCAGAGTCACCAAATTTCACTTGTGAAAGAGAGGGACCCTCTGATTTGTAAGGGGGGCCGGGTGTGTTCAGTTCACCCAGAGCACTTTAAGCCCCCAGACCTCCCTGATTCTCCTCTGCCAGCAAAAGCTGCACCTCTTCCCCTGCTGATGATGCTGATTCTCCTTTGCCTAATGATCCTAATGACATCCCATGATATAGTTACTCTCCTTAGAAAGCCACTTCTTACTTCCCACCCCGATGCCTTTTATTAACCTCATAACTAGAGATAATTGCCTACATAACCCATGAGGCCAATTATCAAGTCAAATCTTAGAGGAAAAAGGCTTACACATGGAAAGAATTATGAGATTTTACAACAATCAGAAAACACGTACCTATGAATAGATTCTGAAGACCAGAGGAAAAAATAATTTAATTCTGATTCAGGTTAAATTTAACTGTAAGGGTACATTTACCAGACATCCCAGAGTTAATGTTTAAACTCAAGCAGCTTGTAATAGTTCTTTTTTTCTCAGTATTTTGAATTAAGCATAGATTTTTTTTTGTAACCTATGAAAAATAAAGTTGATATATTAGAAATCTTGTGATATAATGTAATTGAAGGCATGCAAAGCTTTAAGGAGCCAGGAAGGTTAGAATAGATTTATCTCATGCAATCTGCCCAACCACCCACTAATCCTAATTCTATTCCTAGTAGTGTGTCAGATGAGCCTTTATCAAGATATTAAAAAAGACTTCACTGGGACAAGGGCAAACATCTCTGAGAACCATAATGATTACACTCAGTAGTCCAGGAATGCTGGTGTGAGACTTTGTCACCGAAATGGGCTCTCATTGTGGGAGTAAGCATGTGGCAGTACTCAAAAAAAAAAACAATCTCCATGTGGTTCCATACCAGGTAGTGAGTCTGTAATGTTAGTTCATGCATGCTAACAATTTCTTCTATCATTTATGTATTTGAAACTTTAACATCATTTACTCTATGTTAAATATCATATGAAGTGTTAGAATAGTGCTGTGGAAAGGAGTATGTGTATTCTCCGCCCTTGTTGTTTATATTCTAAGACAATGAATTCAAACAGACATTGTAATTAACCAAATCTATTGTATTAAAAATCATCACTATACATTATAATAATGTGCACATTTCTTTGCTGTAGCATTGATCTGTGCATTCTTAATAGAACATCAACATAGTACCACAAAAATAATTGTCATTAAATTGTGGTGTATATCACATACTGATAATCTGTGTTTGACTTACTATTTACTACCAATTTTGAGAGGGGATGGTAAAGAGAAAAATATAAATTTAAGGAAATGTTTCAAGGTGTAAGTGCCAAGTATGAGGTTTGAAAAGATGATAAAAGGTAGGTGTTTTGTGGGTTGAGAACAGTAAGATTATGCGTGAGATTAGTTTCTTTTGGAAAGTAATACCAGAAGAAAGAAAAGTATGGAAGACTATGAAGAAGGAAGGCTGCATGTAGAGAAATCCAATACAAAGATATATGAAAGAGCTGGTCACTGCCGGGAACCACAGACTCAGTCCCATTCAGATCTTTCAGAGCAACTGGGCATGAACCTTAAAATCGTCTGCACAAGGAACAGAAGTTCCTACCCCCTTTATTCAGGGGTTACTTATGGGTGTTAATTCCCTTATACTTCCCGGTTTGCTCTTGCAGCAGGGCTAAGCTGGTTTCCTTCAGTACCCAGGAGTAGCATTTCCAAGAAAGTTATTGGTCTCTGATCTTATCTCAACTTAGACTTCCTGTAATTTGGATTCCAATGATTGTATGCTCCAGGGTAGTGGTCTGGGAGAGTGGGGCATTGATTTCTGTCTTTTCCTCAGTCTCAGGAACGTTCTTAAAATTATGCAGTATTCACTCAGCTGATTTTTCTTGAGTGAAAAATTAATCTAGATGCCATTAGAGTAAAATATACTCAGAAATGCATTTCTGTTTGAATATAAAACTGGTAATTAGAGAACTTTGCATATAAAAAAGAAAACTCTTCACCTGAAATAACCCACTGCCTGCTGTTCATTTGCATATCTTCACTTTAACAGTTAGATTCAAGCAGTCAGAATATGTTAATAGCTGCACCCATTTCATATCCTAATGCAGGAAATCCAATAGCTCAATGATAGGCATATATGCGCCTTAAAGAGAATCTCTAAAATTACTTGGCAAAGGAAAAATATTTCTTGCAGCTCTGCACAAGTTCTCAGGAAGCCCTTTCAGGAGCTCCAGTGAACAGTCCATCAGCACCCGTTTTTAAGCTACAGAAATGGCATCTTTCTACCACCGGCACTATGTAATCTGAATTTTAATCACCTCCTTTTCTTACCATGTCTAATCCTTTCTCTATCCATTCTCCAACAGCCGATCAATTTAGCTTTACCTCATAAAGAAATCTGTTACATAAGTTCTATTCTGATATAGAAAAAGAAATCCTGTGGCAGCTAATGAAATGTTCTTGGTTCAAATTAGGAAGGAAGAAATTTAAAACTTAGTTAAATAACCTCATATGACTCCCTGTTATTACACTAAATCTCTATTTAATCTCATCCTTCATGCATTACCCAAGGCATTGTTCAAAATGAAGGTCTCCACACACCCAAAAATGTAAATTTAGTCAGTGCAGATGTAACCTGTGTCTCAGTGTTTTTAACAATCACAAAGGTGTTTTTGATACCACCTGGGCTGACAAAACACCCGACTTGTATAGTTAATGTGTCAGTAGTATAGGGGAGTTATTATTATATATCTATATAGTAAATGTAAATCAAATATTCTCATATATCCTGATGACTTCCTTCTCCCCAGTTCCCAAACAGATATAGCCAACATGAGAACATAATAACTGCCAGTTGTAAATTGGAACATTGTATCCCAAATACAAAGTGTTAGCAGAAGCTGCCAAATGCTGAACACCTGCGTGGTTATTTGAGGTAGTATATCATGAAGTCAGTGTATGAAATTTCTCATTGGCCCGGAAGGAAATACTGTCAGTCTGTTCAGATCAGCTTTCCATATCACTTGGAGATTATCATCCCCAAATATGAGAACTTAGTGCATGCATTCACAGTATGTACGTACTATTTTATATAGGATTAACCCCAACTCTATTTTGTGTTTGTGTTTTATTTGCTTATTCATTTCTACATCTGCAGTTCCTGGACCTATAAAATACTCAGTCAATGTTTGTATATGTTCATAAATATATTTTTGGAAACTACAATATTTACCTGATTTACTCAGATCCAAATGGTATCTCTCTTTACTTCCTTATTTCGTATGTCACAACCATTTGTATTAGAAGCCTATTTTGATGGGGCTGGTGGCAGCATTTCAAACTGAAGATCCCTGCTCAGTGAGATAGTTTTAACACCTCGTTTCTTGAACGATATTTTGGAAAACTTCCCAGTTCTACCACCAAAACAGGTGGGATTGGGAAAAGATGTGTCTGTCAACAGGGCTCTATTACTACTTCAGTTTCTGTCAAGTAGTGCACTGGTGCATTTACTTTCCCTTCTTAGCTATTCAGTATCAAGCACCTGGCTGTTGGCTGATGAACTGCTCGCTTTCAGTGCAAACAGCAGTCCAGACAGAACACACGTCTCAGCTGCCCACACTGTGGAGAAGCACACTGCAACTATTCTCTGTAAGAGGAATAATTAGTGGCAATCATTTAAAAGGGTCAAACTTAGTCCAAGTGAAAGAAAGAGCATCCCATTGTGTTTGAATCCATAATTTAAAGAAAGTCAAGTTCACTTTTTAAAAGAATGTTTCACCTCTGTCTTGTTGAAGGTGGTTTAATGACTGGAAACATAAACCTGGCACATAATGGCCCGCATGTCAAATACACAGAAACCATTATTAGACTGAGCATTTTGATTTAGCTGGCTAAATGGGCTACGTTTTACTGATCAGCCTTTCAGTATGAGTTCAATAAAACACTCATGTGACAGAGAGTTTCCCAAATAAAGGACATTTCATTCTTGGTATTTCAGTGGATTAATATTGGTTTAATAAAAACACACTTGCTATATACTTGCATCACAATTGCTTATTAGCAATGGAATAATAATATGGTTTAAATTGATAGGTCTCTAAGAAATAATTAGGGGCGCCTGGGTGGCTCAGTTGGTTAAGTGACTGCCTTTGGGTCAGGTCATGATCCTGGGGTCCTGGAATCGAGCCCCGCATTGGGCTCCCTGCTCCTCGGGGAGCCTGCTTCTCCCTCTCCCTCTGCCCGCAGCTCCCCCTGCTTGTGCTCTCTCGCTCTCTGTCAAATGAATAAATAAAATCTTAAAAAAAAAGAAAAGAAAAGAAATAATTAGAAGAGCACCTGGACACTCTGTTTTTTATAGAGTTTTTTAAAAGTTTATTTATTCACTTTTTATCTATTTTTTTGCTTCTTGTTTCCCATTTATTATAGATTTATTTTATTATGTATTTTGCATGAAGTTGGAAACTAAATTAAAAATTAAGATGTATTTTAAGTATGGACTTCTTACTGATTTTGCTTTTCTAAAAAGACAATACCTAACATGTATTGCAGGATTCACCTTTGAGAAAGCTGAGTCAAAAACCATTTTTCTTAGCATCAAATCAGTTTCTGAATATATACTGAAAAATTGAGAGAATTATTTTAAAAATAGAAACAATAAAATTGCACATTTCTGAAAGTGATTTATCTTTCTTTTTGCTTTGTCACAGTGAAACCATTCTTTTTTTTTAAATTTAGAGTTTATATAATTTAAAGTAATTATAATAGTGTCAATGTGATATAAGTCATGTGTGCTAATATTTTTGAAAAGTACTAGACAAATGGCCAAATCTTATAAAATTATTTTTCAGTTTTAATTCTAGAAATTAATCAAAAGCATTTCAATCATGCTGAAATATTCAAATACAAGTTGAAATAAAATGGAAAAGGAAATAGATTTTTTTAAAAGAAAATTTCTATTTAAGTTGATATTAAGAAATAATGTCATTTCACCAGTCAACACTTTTATAATGCTGAGATATAAGAGAGACTTGTTATCTATAAAGAGGCAGATGCTCCTGAATTAATTCATGCATATCAATTGGAATTTGCTCTTTAGATGAAATAAAATCTATCATACTAGGTGTAAGGCAGAAATATTAAAAAAAAAAACCTTATGTAATTTTTTAGGGTCTTATAAATGAAGAGCTAGAAAAGGCAGGAATGACTCTTAATTAAGCACTCTTGTTGATGAGTTATTTTTGTTCTATCAAAGACATCAGTGTTCTCAATTTTAATATTATTTTAATAAATATATTTAGGTAAAAATAAAAGAATTTGGAAGATAAGTAAAACATGTTTAGGAAATTTAATATCTATTGAATAAAATATCACATAGAACATTAGAACTACATAAATTAGAAACTACTCTACAAACTAATACTAATGTGCTCAGCATTGTGCTAGAACCAGCATAGTATCTCCTATTCATTAATTTATAATCTACTTGAAGAGATAGGCTAAATTAAACATAAATTAAAATTGTGTATTCAAGTAACTGCATTTTTGATACGGTGTAGCACTGTGCTAGTATACTCTACTACTATAAACTAGTATATTTCTACTCAGTGAAGAGTCAGATCTCTAAGTAAAAGGCTGAAGACTAGGAGTGCTAAGCATTGGCTTCAGGGAGGAAATGGATGCGGGAGGTTTGCTGGGATGGGAATGAGAAGCGAGGACATCTCGGAGATAGGATAGAGTGCAAATATGTGGGGGAAAACTTAATAGGATTATAGAAATAAGAAAACTGACATGACTACATGTATCTAACTGCTTCTTTATTCTAAGGCTTCTTTTAGATAATAAGATATGAAGTCATCCTGGAAAAAAACAAAGAATATAGATTCTAAGAACTGAGAAAACAAAGATGTTGTCACACAAAGTATTTCAGAATAGGAGGGTGACTTCTTTCACTTTGTTTCATGAAATGCTGGTTGAGTTGGAATGAGCCTTGGAATGTTGCCAAATTTGCTATATGGATTCCTATCGTTAGTTAGGAAAAACACCAATAATCTGAAGTTGCTGTCATTTTACCCTCTGACTGCACCACCAGGTTTTAAATGTTCTTCTTTCTGTCCAAAGTTAAAATTAAAAGATGATAGCATGACAATTATAAGGAATATCTTCAGGTTCCTTCTTTCTTTCTAAACTTAAAGATATCCCTATTTCCATATATTAACATTGTTAATGAAATAAAATGCTCCTTTCGTCTTATTTTATGTAGACCCATTTCTTCCTCTATTGCTTCATCTTCATATTTTTTTCTCTTTTTGTCTCTTATTTCAAAGCATTAAAACAATTATTTCTTTCTCAAAATGTTATTTTATGGTACTGAGAATTCACAAGTGTTGAGAATCAAAAAGTAGGAGAGTGGGAAATTAAGGGAAAAAAGTTAAAAGAATGAACCTATTTTTTTCTCTTTGCCATTCATTTTATTTATTTATTTATTTAAAGATTTTTACTTATTTATTTGACAGAGAGAGATACAGCGAGAGAGGGAACACAAGCAGGGGGAGTGGGAGAGGGAGAAGCAGGCTTCCCACGGAGCAGGGAGCCAGATGCGGGGCTCGATCCCAGGACCCTGGGAACATGACCTGAGCTGAAGGCAGATGCTTAATGACTGAGCCACACAGGCGCCTCTGCCATTCATTTTAATAAGAAGTCAAAACCATTTACTGTAGCTAACCAGGCAGTTCTTAAATATAGCAACCAAAATTAGAGGTACTGAGTAAGATAACCAGAGAAATTTTAGTTGAGATATTATTTATATTCTTCTAATGCTTAAGTTAAACACACTGTACTAAATCTGTCTTATTCAGATACACAAAGCAATTTTCTAAAACTGCAACAAAGAAAGTGAAATATCCCTCATTAAAAATATCTGTTAGTGGGGCACCTGGGTGGCTCAGTCGTTAGATGTCTGCCTTTGGCTCAGGTCATGATCCCAGGGTCCTGGGATTGAGCCCCGCATCCGGCTCCCTGCTCTTTGGGAAGCCTGCTTCTCCCTCTCTCTCTGTGTCTCTCTCTGTCAAATAAATAAATAAATTCTTTAAAAAAATATCTGTTAGTAACATATGCTCTATTTAACGAAAGAAAAAGAAAAATTCTCAGATTTCTAGAGCTAGAAGAAATAGAAGAGATTACCTGGTCAATCTTGAATTATAGGTTAAAAAAAAGAAGAAGCCTAGAGTAAGTATTTGTATCTTTTCCAAGAAAACTCATGTAATACAAAGCTTAAAATTAAAAGAAAATATACACAACTAATCTTATATATCAATATCTACCTATCTATTACCTATCTATCTATCATCTATCATCATCTATCTATCATCATCTATCTCTATTATCTCTATCTATTCATCTACATCATCTATCCATCTATTGAATCCACATTTCCATTTTACTGCTTTTTCTAATATATCCAAACTCACTTTTTATCCAAAGTAATATAGTTAATCTAATATATATTACACATATGCAAAGAAAGAAGAAGAAGGAGGACAAAGAGGAGAAGGGGAAGAGAAGGAGGAAGCAGAGGAGGAGAGAGGGAAGGAAGCAAGGAAGGGAGGATGGAGAGAAAGAAGGAAGGATGGAAGGAAGGTGGGTAGGAAGGATAGAGGGAAGGAAGGAAGCAAAGGAGAAGGAAAAGTGAAAGAAATAAAGGGAAAGAAGTTTTAAAAAATCCTTTAAGTGTTCTAAGGAAATGTGAGGAATATTCTACTGTATTTGCTTAATATGAAGAGTTTTTTGAAATCTCATGTCCAATGAAAATGTTTAATACAGAGAGGTATCTGGTAGGAGGTGGCAAGTCTTCATTGCATTTCTACATATCTTGTAATAACATATGCCCTAGAATATCTTTTTAAGGATGTTTGTATAATATCCATCTTGTTTGCTCTGCATCACCCTTATGGGACTTGGGCCAGCAAGGGGAACCAGTGAGAACATAAGACTTGTCCTATTTGTTATGCCGTAGGTAATAGTCCTTTGTCTCTGACTGAGAAATTTCATGTCCTCTGATATTATCTATGACACTGTGGCAGGGTAAATTTTTAGCTTGGAAAATTAAAGCCTCAAACCCTTTACAGTTTCTGACTGAGAACTGCTTCTCTTTTGGGGAAGGTTTCAATGAAGATCTTGTAGAGATGCAGTAGGGATATTAGATAAGTGGCCATTGTCCTTTTTAATGAAATGAAACAATTAACTGTGCAGTCCTATGTGGCCAAATAGCTTTATTACTTCATTTGATGAATGATGTGATAGATGGTGGACTCTTGAGCAAAAATAAAGCATATCTATAATGAGAATATCGTGCACTTTACCCAGATGATGGGCAGGCTTGGTTTTTGATGTTCCTGGGGTTCAGGGCAGACCTTCAGCCTCCAAATTTTTCAGTCTGTGCCATTTATTAGCACTTAAGTTGTTCTAGAATCTAGCATCCAGTTGAGAGTAATTGGTAGGTGGTTTGATTGAACCTGCTGTCACCCATGTACCTGTTTTTTACAGCAAGACTGCAGATGTTAGAATATTATTTGTCAAGCACACAGTGAGATAAAGAATCTGGAGATGCTATTTTTTCATGCCACAAAAATTAGAGAGGATATGCTGAAAAGATAATATACTGTACAGCTGGGTCAATCTTCCAGGCCAAAATGGAATGTCAAAGTGTCAGTTGTGATAATTATAAGATACATTATGATTAAATGGACTCCCATCTGGAACTCTGGCAGAAGAATTATGCCTTGAGAAATTATGCCTTGAGAGATATAACTCAAAGGGCTGATGGCAATTGGTACTGAGTAACCCCTGAACACACTCAATTGGCTATATAGCAGAATTCAGATTGATGGTCACTGACCAAATTTGGCACTCTGCTGAGATATTGCTATGATAGGCATTTCTTAATCGACTGTTAAAAAAAAATAACATAGGGTCTTCCAGATAAGGTTAGTAACTGAAAGAGTTTACAACTTAGGATGTATACTTTTAATTTAACATTTAACTTAGTCCTATACAAATTTTCTTTCTACTCCCTCAGTTAGAACCATCACTATTTCTTCCCTCCAAAGCAGGAATTACATTCATGTCTAAATAACCTCAAACAATTATAGTAATTCCTTCAAACAAAATATTCATATTTCTTGTCCTGAAATGACACTGATGTGATCTTTAGGTGATCTTCACTCCTCTAACAACTATATATCATCTTAATTAAATTTGTGCTTAGAGTTTGTGACAATTTTTAAAAATTTAATGTATAATTTCTCTTAGTCAATAATATGTACTATGAATATGCCAGTTCCAAAATATTTTATTGAAGGTGAACATAAGGAAGACATTTTATGGATGCTCATATTAAAATGTTTACAGACAAGTTTGGGATACATAATGTATGTGTTTGAAAGGAAGCAATTAAATGTGGCTGGAGAACCAGATAATTGGGGTTATATGTGATTTCAAATTATAATATTCAATATATACCAAATATTATCTGTAATAGTTCATTGAGAAGTGCACAAAGAATGAAATGATAACTTAAATACAAACCTTAAAACCATATGAATAATTATGACTTTCTTCTCTAAACGCTATTGTTACATATGATTTTCTTGACTGGAAGGCTTAATTTTAGATACAACTTTAAAGATTTTTTATTTATTTGAGAGAGAGCAAGAGCGAGAGAGATCACAGAGGGAGAGGAAGAGGGAGAAGCAGACTCCCCACTGAGCAGAGAGCCAGACACGGGGCTTGATCTCAGGACCCCAAGATCATGACCTGAGCTGAAGGCAGATGCCCAGCTGACTGAGCCACCCAGGTGCCCCTAGATATAACTTTAATATGCAGGGATGCCCTTCAACAGATAAATGGATAAAGAAGATGTGGTTCATATATACAATGGAATATTACTCAGCCATCAGAAAGGATGAATACCCACCATTTGCATCAACATGGATGGAACTGGAGGGAATTATGCTAAGTGAAATAAGTCAAGCAGAGAAAGACAATTATCATATGGTTTCACTCTTATGTGGAACATAAGGAATAGCACGGAGGACATTAGGAGAAGGAAGGGAAAACTGAAGGGAGTGAAATCAGAGAGAGAGAGAGAGACAAACCATGAGAGACTATGGACTCTGGAAAACAAACTAAGGGCTTCAGAGGGTGGGGGGGCAGGGGGATGGGGTAACCAACTGATGGGTATTAAAGAGAGCACGTGTTGTAATGAGCACGGGATGTTATACACAACTAATGGATCACTAAAAACTACATCAAAAACTAATGATGTATTGGAGGGCCTGGGTGGCTCAGTCATTAAGCGTCTGCCTTCGGCTCAGGTCGTGATCCCAGGGTCCTGGGATCGAGCCTCACATCGGGCTCCCTGCTTGGTGGGAAGCCTGCTTCTCCCTCTCCCACTCCCCCCGCTTGTGTTCCCTCTCTCGCTGTGTCTTTCTCTGTCAAATAAATAAATAAATCTTTAAAAAAAAATAAAAAAAAATAAAGTGTTAAAAACTAATAATGTATTGTATGGTGGCTAACTTAACATAATAAAAAAATAAAAATAAAACCTGATATTAATAAAAAAAAGACAGCCTACACATAGAATTTTAGAAGCCACTAGACTTAGCAGTTGCATGAACTTGACTGTCATTTATTTAAAAGGAAAATAGTTATTTACATTAATTCCTACTCTTCTCACTAAAAACTTGTGTTAAGAAGAAATCAGTATGCTCTGACCCTTGGTAATCTCATAGAAAAGTATAAAAGTATTAAACTTATATAATTTACTACATCTCTTTTCTTTCTGAGTACTGGATAAATATTTTATCCAAGTCTGCCTATTTCAAACAGTTTATATAAAATCTTGTTAAAATTAAAATATAAACTCCAACGTACTACACCTCATTGTAAGAATTTTTAAAAAAATCTCATTTTTTTCAGATTTATTGAAGTATAATTGACAAAGATGTGAGATATTTAAAGTGAACATCATAATTTGATATATGTATACATTTTGCAAGGATTCTCCCATGTAATTAAGTAACACATCCCTGACCTCACATATATATCTTTTTTTTTTTTTTTTTTGGTGAGAACATTTAAGTTCTACTTTCTTAGCAAATTTTAATTATACAATATGGTGTTATCAACTATAGTTACCACATTATACATCAAATCCTTAGACTTGATTCATCGTATAACTGAAAGTTTGTATCCTTTGACCAACCTTTCTCTAATTCCCCTACTCCCAGCCCATGGCAACCACTTTTCTACTCTCTCTTACTGTGAGTTTGACTTTTTTTTTTTTTTTTTAAAAGATTCCACATATAACTGATACCATATAGTATTTGTCTTTCTTTGTCTGGATTATTTCATTCACTATAATGCCTTCAAGATCCATCCATGTTGTCGCAAATGGCAGGAATTCCTTGTTTCTTGTGGCTTAATGATATTCCACTGCGTGTACGTATCTCACATCTTCTTTATCCATTCATCCATTGACAGACATTTAGGTTGTTTCTATACCTTGACTATCATAAATAATGCTACAATGAACCTGGGAGTACAGATATACCTTCAAGATAATGGGTTTGTTTCCCTTGGATATATACCCGGAAGTGGTATTGCTGAATCGTATAGCAGTACTATTGATTAATTGATTGATTGAGGAAACTTCATACTATTTTTCATAATGACTACACCAATTTACATTCCCACCCACAGTGCACAAGGCTTTTTTCTCCACATCCTTGCCAACATTTGTTATCTCTTGTCTTTTTGGTGATATTCATTCCAACAGGTGTGAGGTGTGGCTTTGATTTGCATAAAATCTCATTTGTAATAAGCTAACATACATAACTAATTTTCTTTCTGGATGTTTTTATTTTCTTCTCTATCTCTTCATTACTTAAATTTGAGATTGGGATTTGATTTTTACTGATTGTGACATCTTGCTTTTTGTCTCTTCTTTTTCTTCTTGCATATTGTATTCTACTTGAAGGATGTAGACATCCACTGACAGATGAAAATTACATAAAATATATCAAGGAATTGGCATATTTTTTAACAGTTCTTAAGCATCTTTTCTCCCCCATTCCTTTCTTTGGATATATGCTATCTCCTCGGCAGGTCCATTTATTAAAAGGCATCTTTTCCTATCCTTTATATTAAATTTTCACCTTGTTCTTTTGAATTTAGCTCTCTTTGCTGATTTTCTAAAGCTTGTAAGAAATGCCGGCAATATAGGGGCGCCTGGGTGGCTCAGTCGTTAAGCGTCTGCCTTTGGCTCAGGTCATGATCCCAGGGTCCTGAGATCGAGCCCCACATCGGGCTCCCTGCTCCGCGGGAAGCCTGCTTCTCCCTCTCCCATTCCCCCTGCTTGTGTTCCCTCTCTCACTGTGTCTCTCTCTGTCAAATAAATAAATAAAATCTTTAAAAAAAAAGAAAAAAGAAAAAAGAAATGCCGGCAATATGGAAATGAGGTCTGGCAGAGGGGTGTTGAGATCTCCTGCTACTCAAAGATATAAAATAGATAAGGCCATGAAACAAAATGTCCTTCTGGGTATTGGCAATTGTAGTGCAACTTTTATTGCAGTTATTAGCCTCTAAGTACAAAGACTATTTTGTGGTTGTGCAGCTGTTCCAACAGATTGTCTTCTTCAGTGAAGTACAAGAAGTGATAGGAAGTTGGTATTTGTAAGTGAAATCTGAATTTAATTATTTCTTAATTAAGAAAATGTTGTGCCATGATACCAAAGCACAATATGAGAAAATAGAATCAAATGGCTGAAGAGATTTAAAAAGAAAATAAAAGCAACGCAATATGAAACAAAATGTAGAAAGTACATGTCAGTGAAGATAAAGAACAATGAGAGATTTAAAGAGAGACCTGACAGAAGATAAGTTATATCAGGTGCAAAACTCGTCATTTTGTTTTATTGCTTTTCTGACATTAATTATAAATGACAGGTGACCTGTCAGCTAAGTACAGTGTGTTCATAGAGACTATAAGAAAGTTTTAGATCCTCCAATAACTCGACTGGGAACAAAGCACAAAATTCAAGTTAATTTTAGCAAGACTATATTATAAATAATGGTGTTAACACTAATCAACTATTCAAAACATTTTACAAACATTTGCTAATTAATCCTTGCATTGTTGATAAATAACGCTTTCATTTACCAAGGCACAGAAAGAAACAACTCATATTATTAAATCTGTAGTTTCTGAATTTTGGGTAGTACTAAAGCCTTCCCCCCCCCTTTTTTTTTTCTTCACTTCCTCATAACATAAGAAAACACACAAACTTGGACTCCAAAAATATAAATAAATAATTTGATAGTTTTTCTCATCACAGAATTACTTTATAAAACTCAGTATATAAATAGGGAGCAAGACTGCAGCCTATAATCTTTCAGCTTCCATCTCCTCATCTCCTGACCTTCCCAAGTCCAAATTAGATGGTTTCTTACTCAGGTAATTTTTTAACACTCTATCATTCCTTCTCTATAATTTATATCAATTTGTAATTTTGTTTTTATTTGAGATTATTTAATTGTCACATGTTTTCTCTATTAGAAAGCACAGTCTATGAAAACCATGTTTATTTTGTTCAGCACATAGTAGGAGTTAAATAAATAGTTATTAAAGGAATAACTCACCTAGAGACAAATGCAGGTATTACCCTTTAAACAAGAGGAGATTCTCGTGTGTACTAAAACAGAAAATGTACTTTATTAATGTGTTTGCACTCAAGATATTTAAGTAAATATACATATGTGCATATATTTCAAAATTAATATGAGTAGAAAAGAGCAAAATGATTTAAACATATTTTTAAAGCCTCCCTCCATTCTTCTATTCTTAAACAAATAATTTGAATCAAATTAAATACATTATTTTGCTCCTTATTCTTCAGCTATGGGAGAAAGTGCTAAATTTTGAAAAGAAACATCAAAGATCGTAGAGTAACAATAGCTACATCTATTGTGCCTTTATTAAATGCTATTAAACCTTCATAATGGCAAACACAAAAAGCAGGTATTATTAGCATGCCTATTTTACACTAAGAGAGCTGGGTAGCTAGTCAGTTATAAAGATGTTTGTTTTTGCTAGGGAATATATCTTCTACAATACATTGTCTGAAGCCCCTTTAGTATTATTATTATCATCATCATCATCATAATTATTATTATTATAAATAACTTTAGTAGAAATCTCCCATCTCTATTGATAGGAGATTGCCAACAGATATAAGAGAGAGAATTGACAGCTCTAGGTCTGGCCAGTTGGGAGAGAAATTATGGTCAATATTGACCAGAAGTCCAAAAAGCTGGTCATTTTAGTGATTATTCACAGCCATGATAATAAGTAAAATCTCACATAAGATGTATGCAGTGGGGCCTGTGGTGCTGTAGACATGTGAACAGGATCAAAGTTCCTTAAATTTATCCCAAATGTTTGAAGAAAGAGAGCTACACAAGAAGGAATTACAGGTACGCTCTCCTAGCACTGGAGCCTGATCTTTAGAAGGCAGCACTATCTAATTTGGTATATGACTAATATTTTATGGGCTTTCAGTGAGGACAAATATTCTGTATCTGTACCAATAGCTACATCACAAACAATATTCCCAACACCTATACATCTGCTAGCAGCAAATATCACCCCCCACATCCCCAAAGTTGTCTACGAATATGACTTCAATATTCCCTAGACACCATTACTTATTGGGTGCCCTACATGATCAGTTTCCTTCTAAAAGGTCAGATTCAGTCTGATTTTCTTATCAAGATATGATTAATCAGTCCCTTGAT
Organism: Phoca vitulina; assembly: GCF_004348235.1. Classification (NCBI taxonomy): domain Eukaryota; kingdom Metazoa; phylum Chordata; class Mammalia; order Carnivora; family Phocidae; genus Phoca; species Phoca vitulina. The sequence goes on from NW_022589711.1 coordinate 13,119,486, forward strand.
TGTGTCATCTATGGGCTTCTGCAAGGTCACAGCCAAACTTCTCTGCTCTTAATTTCTGGTGACCACATTGCCATCCCCAACCTCTGCAGGAGATATTTTGGCAATCTCCATATCACAATCCTTTTCTTTTTCCCAGAACCTTGCTTTCCCAACTCTTGAGGGTGAAGGAGAGCCTTTGAACATAGTATGACAGTAAGCCCCTTTTCCTAGAGCATAAAGCAGTGACAGCTAACATCGAATGCTTACCTGTTAAACAGTGGTCCAGCCGATATACACTTGTATGGTTTGTAAAAAATCATGAAACTTTGAAATAATTCAAAGAAGAATAAAATACAAATGCAATATCAATGTAATTATTATGCTAATGGCTTCTTGATTATGTTTGGAACATAAATAGGAATTACTAAGGAAGAAATCCTTTCTTTAGAAGCACATGGGGTAAGATGCTGAGACAGCTGAGAGAAACAGAACACCTATGTTTGGGGAGGTTATTTCACAAAATTATCCTTAGATTGAGATGGTAAAACAGATGGACACAGAAGGATATTGAGACTTAGAGCTTCCTTGAAATATATAAAGACCAAAATCCTTCCCTGATTTAAAAAGAAAAAAAAAAAAGAAAAAGAAAAAGTCTATATTGTCTGACTTTATTTTGTACTTCTCCCCTTCATGTCAACTACCTTCCACCAAACTATAGTGTTTTCTCTTATGTAATAATAAAATATGCAGAAGAATAAGGAAAGATTCTATAATTTTCATAGAGAAGGAAACAGTGAATTTAGTAAAATACAGATTAACTTGTCATTATTCCCTAGCAAAATTCTAGAATTGCTTATTAAATGGAAGATATGTAGAAATTGAGAGACATGCAAAAAAATGGGAAATAGAAAAGAAGAAAAATTAGAAATGATTATATGCTTTCTCAAAAGAAGCCATGCAACTTTTATCACCTTTCCTTTTTTTATTGCTCAATGCTTTATCAGATCCTTAGTTCAAGAGAACACTTTATATTTAGGAAAACTGTTTCAAAAATCTTTGTTTTTGTGCATAGTATGTATGCTGTACATAGGCATAAATAGTTAAATATGCTCTTAACTTGTTAAAAGACTTTATGTAAAAAGTACTCTTACGGATCTAACATTAACCTGAGAGGAGATCTCCGGTAAATGTATTTGCTCTATCATAGTGAATGTATTCATTAATATCTTGAATTAAAAATACATAAAGCATGGTCCTCAAATTTCCATATTTTTGTATTTATTCAACAAACATTTATTAATTTATTAAATTACTAAGTCAAAAATGAATAGGACATAGTTTGTACCCTTGAGAAACTCACAGTCTAGTAGGGGAGACATAAATAAATAACTACTCTAAAATATGAAAAGTGTTATAAAGGATGCTTATGTCAATGTTTCAGAGGGAAACATATTGTATTCAATGACAGACATGATGTATTGATTATAAGTTCAATATGAGTCAACAATGTGATGGCTGCCAAAAAAGAAAACACAAACTTAGCCTGGATTTGTGTATATTTAGTGCCCAGAAATGAAGAAGAAAATCATGTTACAATACAATGTAAAAATTTGACCACATCTGGACTGTCACACAGCTATTATATATAGGCTTCCAGTAATGGAATGGATAAGTCACAAGGATAAAAGGTACAGCTTAGGGGAAACAGTCAATGGTGTTATATTAGTATTGTATGGTGACAGATGGTCACATTTGTGGTGAGCATAGTATAACATATAAATGTGTTGAATCACTACATTGTACACCTAAAACTAATGTAATATTGTGTGTCAACTCTACCTCAATTAAAAAAAAATATGTTTAAAAATTGATAGAAAAAAAACTAGGATAATTTGAGGAACGGTATTCAGGATAATAAAAATTGATGACATTGTGACATTGAAATATGTTGAAAAGAATGGGACTGTTTCATATAAAGAAATAAATATGGAGGATACATGGGTAAATGAACATGATTTTCAAATATTTTAAGAATTGCCACATTAAAAAAAATCCATGTACTTCCAAAGTGTAGAGCTAAGACGTTCTGGAACATTGCAGGAAGGAAATTCCTGTAATAACATAAGAGCTTTTTTTTTTTTTAAATATCTTATTTATTTATTTGACAGAGAGAGACACAGCGAGAGAGGGAACACAAGCAGGGGGAGTGGGAGAGGAAGAAGCAGGATTCCAGTGGAGCAGAGAGCCCAATGCGGGGCTTGATCCCAGCACCCCGGGATCATGACCTGAGCCGAAGGCAGACGCCTGACGACTGAGCCACCCAGGCGCCCCCAAAGAGCTGTTTTATAATAATTAGAACTGTTCAGAAATTGAAGAGCTTTCTCCTAAACTTGTTCTTCCTGACTATACTCAACTTAGAGGTGGCAAATGAACTGTCAGAATTGTTGCGGTATAGATTGATACACTGGGTGGGTGGGTGAACTGGGTGACCTCAGGCTACTTTTAAAGCCCATCTCTCTCTGTTTCTCTTTTTCATACACACATGAGCATAGACATACACACATGTATTCTTTCAATCTCTCTTACAGATTCTCTAACCATTCACGTACACAGTTAAAAATTCACACACCTGTTGTGTGTGTCTATGTAAAAAGAAAAGACAGAAATATCTAAGTTTTTTGGAGCAATCTTTATTTGAAACAGATGAGAAAAAAAAAACATTTACAATAGAGTATATCAACAAAGACATATTATCCAGTGATTACATTTGACAGTAAGTATGTGCATAAGAGATTATTGTAATGATCTGCTTAATCTTTGAAAAAGAAACTATTTTTAAGCAGTAAAAATAGAAGACCTCTAGATCAGTAGCTTATGTTACCAACTAATCTCTTTTACTACAGATTTGGACTTCTCTTTTCACCTGGTTCTTATATACAGGCTCTTGTCAAGATCCCCAGTATCAGACCAATTTATTGCTTTCTGATTTCTATGTGCAAACTTGTTTTTCATTTGCTTATTTCTTTTTTGTTTTTCTAATTTAATTTTATTATGTTATGTTAGTCATCACTCATTACATCATTAGTTTTTGATATAGTGTTCCATGATTCATTTGCTTATTTCTTTACTCGAATTTAAATTTGTGTCTCAGTCCTTACCTTTGAGATCTACTTAGTTCCTTAGTTTTTTTTCCCAAATCCTCACCACTCTTGGTTTTCCAGTCTACTATTCTCAAGTACTTCCTGCAGTTCTGGATTGTTGGTGATACATGTATCCCATGTACTAGCTGCTGGTTTTTCCTGGAACTAATTCCCTATCTTTATATCTTTGTTTGAACTCTGTACAGATCTTCCCGAAACTCTTGAACCATTTCTGAAAATTGGACTTAACCTTTAAAGTCCCTGGTGTTGGCCTCCTACCACAAACTGAACTGCACTTACATTATTGTTTTTAATGGATAATTTTGTTCTTACAAAACTTGAAGACTCATCGTATATTAGAGACATTATCTCATTGACTTCTCATAGCACCATCCTATGAACTGGATTTTCATGTCTCCATTTTAAAGACAATGACTAAATCTCCAAATAAAATTTCTGTTACTGTCTTACACTTGTCCAGTATTCAAGATAAGAATTGAACTCAAGTTATATATTTTAAAGTCAAATAATTTTTTAAGCAAATTAAAATAGAAACATTCCTCCTGAATTTGAATGCTTAGATTTCCATCATAGGCAAAAAAGGGAAAAAAATCATAGATAACTATGAGAAAATTAATACAGTAGTTCAAACATAAAAATGGAATGGCCAATGTACTATAAGATCTAATAGAACAGAAAGAATTTATTAAGTCAGAAATGTAGAATGAAGAGATTAGATATTAAAAATATGGGTAATTACAAGAAACCAGAAAATGAAAGAACTTTAACAGATATGAAGGAATGTGACATCTAAATCAAGAGTATTTTAAGATCACTTATAATTTGGCTTTCTTAGTTATCACTAAGTTCTCTAGGATTATTTATCATGTATTTTTATACCAATTAGCCAAGTATGTAAGTTAACATTATTTTAATTGTAAATGACATGTGCCAAAATGTGAAATTGGCTGAGATTAAGTAGGGCTGAAGACGCAAAGTTCTTCCTATAACAGAAAAAAATTTTCATACACTAACGAAAAAATAATTTTGCTAAGAGGACTTGGACTCTTGTACCTATTAAAGCTGTAACATTAGAAAACTCAGTAAGAAAAGTGAGGATATTAGTTTGTGTTAGTTTCAATTTGTAATTTTTTTGTGAGGTCTTAATAGAAAGAGACAAGCTTACCTGCAAAGTAGTACCTATTAGCATAGATGATTTTATTTTTTTAAAGAGGCAAGGAGTATTTCTTTTTCTTAGGTAAGATTATGGTAACAAACAACCCTTAAATTTCAGTGCCACACATTAACAAATATTTGCAGCTTCCTCATGTGGTATGTTGGCTGTTTGTTGGCTGCACCTTTGTGGCTCTAACTCATTTTTCCTTCAAGTTGGGATCCAGACTTGAGGTGTAGTCTTTACCTTGGATATGGAAAAAAAGATGTGAATAAAACATGTAATGGCTTTTAAATCTACTCCTTGGGTGTGGCATACCTTACTTCTACTTCTTGTTTTCCATTAGCCAGAAAATCAAGTCACATGACCACAAGGCAAGGAGATATACTACTTACTTAGGGATGGGAATGGCCAGGATATGTATATATAAAATCTCTTCATTGGTAAGGAAGTAAATACCTGTAAGCAATAATGCAAACTACTGTCTACTGTCTTGTTTTCATATTCATTTCCTACCTCTGCATGCAAAACACATTTGCACATATTCAGGGAAGACACTCTAAAAGTTTCATCTGATCAAAATGTAGCTTCAAAGTCTCAGGTTTCACAATAGTCTATACATCTGGTCTGGAGGTGGCTGCTCTTGATCTGAATATCTAAGAACTAAAATATGAGAACATAGAGTAGTCCAAGAGGGATAAATAATTGTCATAAATACTATGATTTATTCTAGTTAAAGGTACACAATAGTTACTTCTTCATAGCAAATTTAAAATACTGTTGGGCAGATGTTTTGAAGACCCCTTCTCCAGGTTGTTTAAAATATTTCTTCCTGTGACCCAGCTTATATGTCTTGTGATTAGCTCCTGGCTTTGCCCTTTGGAGGGTTCTTTCTTTTTCTTTCTTTCTTTCTCTCTTTCTTTCTTTTTCTTCCTTCCTTCCTTCTTTCCTTCTTTTCTTTCTTTCTTTCTTTCCTTCTTTCTTTTTCTTTCTTTCTTTTTTCTTTCTTTCCTTCTTTCTTTTTCTTTCTTT